>NC_090777.1:6125000-6425000 GCF_040054535.1 Antennarius striatus | reverse complement strand
ATTATTATTTTGTAATTATCTAGATTGAGTTACTGTCTTTTTCAAGTACTGACCAATCTTGTGATTTGATTCTTCTCAGCACACTCTTCTTTGCCATTAGCCTCTTCTCTCTTCAGGTCCACTGGTCTCATCGTGTCTGTTATTTGTGAGTCATCTGTGCAAAATCCTCACATGTGACAGCTTTCCTGCTTGGTTGTCTTTAATTTAGTTAACTTTGCTCACCTCTGCATTGTATTCAGTTCGTGTCATATGGATTGCTCTCTTTATAGAATGGTTTCAGGTGTTGAAGGGCACGAGCTATTCATTGAAATGTATTCCCTTATTATAGTTAAGTGTGTTGTACAGGCAGAACTTTGTAGATATTTGCTTCATCAGTTACTGAATGTAAACCCTGTTTTTTCTTAAACAAAATATTGCAAAGAATTAGCTGTCATAACAAGCCAACCATCAAGAAATCAGTGATTTTATTACATGAACTTGTGATTTTATTTCAAGAGAAATTACATTATTTTAATGAACAAACATGTTTTTTACGCCATAAGATTATCATTTTTTAGGGTTAAGCCCACATGTCATATACCAACATAATGTATGGGATTTAATGCTAAATCAGCATTTTGTTATACCTAGGTTGCGGCACGCCATTCGCCAGTTCAGATAATCCCTCCCTTGTTTTAGATGTTTATAGGATCAGTTCAGGAGTGAAATGGATTTTTCTCCCTGCTGTTTGCAAGAAAATATACTTGTCCAAGGTTGACATTGAAACATTCAGTAATCTAGATTTCTTTTTGTCATGGCAACAATTCAAGTAACCTTTAAAAAATAGTTGTGCTACTTAAAAGTCCCCTGTGGTACTCAAAACATATTCTTGTAAATATTTCAGAATAAAAGTTTATTAAGAAATGAGGGCTTTCATCCATGTGGAGTTGCTCATTTAGTGATAGAGTGATTGGCCACTCATCATTAGGGTGGTGGTTCAATATCTAGTCCTGCAGTTTAAATGTGGATTTATCTCCTGGTAAGATATTGAAGTGTCTCCCAGTGGATGCTAGAGGGCTTTTAATTTTAAATGTGAGAAACGTGTTATTTGTATTATCATTATATCGGAGTAACATTAACAGGGTATCTGGGTGTAAAAAAAACAAGACATACAGCTAAAATTTAAATTTTAAATCTAAAATTTAATCTAACTCAACTCAATTGCATGGTAAATCAAGATCAACTATTAGAAGTTTTAACGTTCCATAATGAGATAAAAATAATCTACAGCTCCTACTGAACATCCACTTGTACGAAGAGGTGATTAAGACAGAAACATGAGTCTCCTCCTGGAACACAACCCAGAGGTTTTGTCCTATATCCCCTTTTGAAGTAGAACTTTTTTTGCTCTTAAATGGGTATCTGATGCCTGATTGTCCAGCCATTTTGCTGTTCATATATATATATATATATATATATATATATATATATATATATATATATATATATATATATATCCAGAGGTCTGATGCTGTCTGACACCATTTAACATGACATTACTGCTACTGTCACTGTCTAGAGTCACCTTGGAACTTTGTGGAGTTACTGTTTTGAATGAGTTTATACAGGCAGAACAAATTTCATAAAAGCATAGGAGGTTTGTCCGGGTGTGGTATTATGATACATAAGCAGTCACTTACATTTTTACCTCCTTTAGGTATATACACGTATATGTTACTTAAAGATTTAAATGTTCATTTAAAGAATGCAATGTGGTTTAAATCTACTGATGATATGGCTCAGTCAGATGGCTAGACACATGGAGTGAGTACAGACATATTGATAAAATGATTTTGTCATGTGGAGCTTGACGGTAGACAGATGTGTGAATCGTGGAGCTCAATCTGTCCTAAACCCTCAATGGAAAATCTCCTGACATCACACAAGCTTGTTGGTTGATTGATTGGTTGGGGAGCTTAAACACACGTGTATCTTTCCTTGTTGTATCGTATATTGTACCCTCCTTCCCCTTGGTTTTTTTCTGTGGGTCATTGTGTTTAACTGTGCACATGTAGCAAATCTCATAGACTAGGATTACTGCTTCCTGGGGATTTAGGATTTCTGCCTTCGTAACACATGTTACACTCTCTTGCCTGTAGACAATCTGTGTCATTTCTGTTTCCATTGATGTAGCCTCGGTTGCTCTCAGAGGAATCCAGCAGAATGACAAATGCCAGCTGAAGGAAGAGCTGATTAAACAACGACACTGCAAGAAGACATATTCTTACTTCTGAAGACAAACTCCTGCATTGTTTCGGTTTTTGAGATCGAATACGGTAATTTTGAAGAGATGGAGGCATGTGAAGCAAGTCTGCTGGAGTAAAAGGAATTTTTATTATATTGTCTTTTTTTAAACCATAAAAGAGAGTAAGGCATCTACCAGGAATGATACTAATGACAGTGGAGGTATAGCATTTTGATCAAAAGGAGTATTTATTAGGCCGTGCTTCAGCTATTTGATTATTTTATGTTCCTTAATTACCTGAATATACATTTTCTATCAAACAACATTTTTGTGGAAACCTCCCCTTGATTTTTTGGAAACTGCTATTTGCCAGAGAGATTTATGATGAACACATCCAAGAAGAACACACTATTCCCAGCCCTTATGTGTTCAAGTTCTGTGGCTGCCACCGGAGTCAAGCCTTCACTTCTCCCCAAAGGAGCTTTCTCCTCTGATGGAGACAAGGTGAAAACAAAGGTTGTAGCTCAGCAAGACGGGCAACAGGCTCCTCTGTCCATTGTGGTGGAGGAGTTTTTCTGGATAGGCAAAAGCATTGTGGCATTTTCCAGGTGGAGACTTGGCTACATGGGTAAGTTTTATAAGATGCGATAACTCCATCTGATTGAATATTGAAATTACTAAGACAGTAAAAACAATATTGAACATCAAAAGAACAGTGGTAGATAAATCTGTTTAGAAAAACCTTGAACTAATATGGTTCATCATGGAATCACCTGTGTGTGTATTTGTACGTTTGCGTTTGAGTGTGTCTGTGTGTGTTTCTGTACATGTTGGGTTTTCTGGGACATATGGCCTCTTGACAATCCCTATGGGCTTAACCTGGTGGCCTGACTGTCTGACTCCACCTGCTTGGCCAGCTTTGTAAGGGTGGATATATTGGAAGTAGGACAGCAGCCGTCGGGTCACTGTGCTGCATAAGTGAGGTGACACCACCACCTGGATTCAGCCTTAGATATACAGTGTTTTGATGGGAAACTGCACTCTATCTGGTCTGCTGCCTGTTTCCTACACCACCCACTTTAAGCGCATTAACCAACCCTAGCTGTGGTCCGTAGTGAGACTGCTGTTGCCTGCTAAATACAAGACTGTTGATGTAGGTCAGCCTGGTGCTAGTTGACATCAGTGATGTCAGCTAGTGCTGATGAGAAATGAATGGATATGCTTCAGTATTGTAACAGTGACTTGTGTAGTGTTAATTTCATTAATGAAACTATGATGAAAGTGACCACTCCAACACTCTCCTGTTCAATAATCATGTTTAATCAGAATCTTCATATGCTACACCTGGATTTATCCTCAATGTAGTTGATCTATTTAGGTAGAATTACCTATAACACTTATTTAAAATAAAACCATGAATAATTTGTGAAACTGGTAAACTCTTTGTTTACATAGCCAAAGACTTAACTCATGAAAAATAGCAGCGAAAACAAAAGTGATGCCTTCATATTTTTATTGACTTTGACTGAGGCTACGACTTTACATTAGTAGCCTCAGCTATTTTTCATGGGGTGGTCTGCTGGGGCAGCAGCATCACTGCAGCCGACAGGAAGAGACTGGACAGGCTGATTAGGAAGGCGGGTTCTGTCCTAGGATGCTCCCTGGACTCAGTGGAGGTGGTGGTGGAGAGGAGGATGACAGCCAAGCTGTCATCGATGATGAGAAACCACTCCCACCCTCTGCAGTGCACTCATAAGATCACTAGAGAGCTCCTTCATTGATAGGTTGTTTCACCCAAGATGCGTGAAGGAATGCTATCGCAGGTCCTTCCTGCCCATGGCCGTCAGACTGTATAACCAGAAATCCTCCCAGCAGACCACTCAAAGAACTCAAAGAACAAATAATTCTAAATCTGGATGACCAATGTAATCTGCAGTTCTGCAGTCTGTAGTTTATAGTTTTGTAAATATAACTGTAAATTTCTGATGATATGATACAGGAAGTCGTCGACTTACGACCTATGCAACTTACGACCGACCGACTTTACGACCACAATGTCCGGGTAACGCAGACATTCCCTCCAGTCACAGTACTCACGCTCTGTGACTCCCGCGCTTTCTTCAGTCACCACGGCGCACACACGCTGTTCAGTCACACTGTGAGATCAATAGCCCAGCCCACTACTGATGGGCTGGGCTGCTTGGGAGGCTGTGACGGAGAAATGTATGAATGGCGTATGGAAAAACTGTCAAGCGTTACGTGAACTCTTGTGCTGGATTTGAAAGTGACGAAGAACTTGATCAGATTCGGGAGAAAATAGTGAAACTGGCAAAAAACTCTTTCCGTCCATATCATGAAATTTATGAGGAGAAAAAGAAACGAACAATTCAGACAAAGCTCACAATGATTATGAAAAGATCGTCTCCCGCTCCCACCAACCCACGCGCTGCCCCAGCTGACGATCCGGACGACCCCCAGCCAAGCACCAGCGCTGCTGGATTGAATTTTTACTTAAGAGTCGATTTACGACCAAGTCGAATTACGACCGATCTGTCGGGCCCAATCGCGGTCGTAAGTCGACGACTACCTGTATATGTTAATATGTTTGCAATATGTGAATGTTATTTCATATGTTGCATATGTTAATATGTATATATATTATTTAAGTATGTATGACCCCCTCTCCCCCGCTGCCACAATCACACAAATTTCCCCACTGTGGGACAATAAAGGATTATTATTATTATTAAAGGTTGTTGAACAGCTGACTTTTCAAAGGTTTAAATAGTATCATAAGTTAAATCTTTTATTGTCATTATACAGTACAAGTACCATACAATGAATTTTCGTTGACACAACTCACTAGTGAGGAGTGTTGGTCGCTGTGTACTCGGATGCGCCACCATGTGAAAGGAAGAAAGGAGAGAGAGGAAGGAAGGAAGGGTGAGTGGGGGAGGGGTTAGAAAATAACAACTCTCCACGATGCTTTCTATAGAACGCATAATGATTACCATTAAAAAAAGGTCCTTATTGCAATGAATATTTTCACAGAACACCAATCACATGACTGGTAAAGCAGACAGCAGATGTGTGTGCAGTTATGTCCAAGTCCAATGTTTATGTGTGCTCTATTGGTAGGTCTTGGTCTAGATGACACTGCCAAAGAGTCACAACAGGTGTCATGGATAGGAAAGAACTCGGGTCTCAGCCAAGATGCCAAAATGACAAAGGCCAATTCAGTCCACTCTATAGTCCAGGCTCCCTACTCTCACTTCCTCACATGGCATACTGAGCTCCCCGAGATGTTACCCAACTTGCGGTTAAGTTAATCACTTTCTGAGTACCCACTGCCCGGCCCATCTTACCTAACACGGTTGTCAGCCTTTTGATTTCTTGATTTGCTACCGTCTTCTCAACTTTTCAATACATCAGAGGCCCTGTTATCATCAATCCAAACAGATAAAGATCTTTATCGTCCTTCATGGAAAAAAACACCAAGCACACGGTTCTCCACTCCTCCCTCGAGTCTCTCAAGTAGCTCACAGTGAACGTCTTGTCAGGACAGATGTGTTCCCCTAGACCAGCATTCCTTGTCAAAATTATTCTATCCATTTCAACGACAGTCCAGCTTAGCGATGATTGGTCCATATGGTTTCAAAGAGACAGTTTAGCGTGGAGAATGAATTTTACTGCACTGTACATACAGTACTTCTTCTACAATAATACCTCTCTTAACCATAGATTCAATCTCAGGTTCATACTTTTGGCATTTCTCAATTGGAGAAATGTTCTCATTATCATTATGCTCTTTCATATGTTAAGATGTCTTGGAAAAAAAAATTCTGAAATGCTCCTTGGTAGACCATTACTACATAGATTTGTTGCAATTGAAACTTTATGCCATCTTGTCTAGTCCTTTTTGAAATAAACTGGCAAGTTTTCAGATGATTGTAGGCTGGCACATTGCACCAGCACATACTCTGATCTTTACCACACTATGGGTGTGTAATGATATTACTCAAAACTCAGATTTAAAAAGGTTTGTTAGACTTTCTTTTTTTTTTCCACATTTGTCCAATATAAACATTCTTACAATGATACGTTTGCCTCACTCATGATTACATTTACAGCGTTCACACATTGTATCCTAGTTGAAATACCTTTCAGATACTATGAGAGTATTCTTATCTGTTGCTCCATACACTGAGTGATAAAACGGGCAAAAAAATCATATCACAAATATTTTAGTTTAGTTTATTAATTATTGCTGAATATGTTCAGTGATCCTCGCTCCTTTCTTTAGTTGGGCTATTTACCCTCATATGGCTTCCCTTCCTAATGTGCAATTGGGACACATCTGGCTACCCCAGAACTCACAAACATATTACTATGAATCGGGGTTAGGTTAAGTGACTCTGTTGGCATGACTTATTAGAAATATTTGGTAGATAATTTGGATTATAGATAGCCCTGAGGATAGGGAAGTTGGATAATGGCCCTCAAACTTTGTTCAGTAAGAGGTTCTCCCCACTGCCAAATATTTTTTTGTATGTAAAGTGAAAGGTAATGCGGAAAACAACTTTAAAGAGATTGAACATAAAATATTCATTTAACATTTTATTCAATAAAATTTCTCGTGATTGGAGCGTTCATTTTAAAAGGAAAAAAGGATGATATGATGTGGCGAAGCCAAAAGGAAGTTAATTGGATACTTTTAGTCTTCAAATAAATGTATCCAATGAGACTTCTCACCATTGCCAGTATTTCTGTAAACAGAGGGTAGTTATAGAAGGTAATTATTGAAACTCAAAATGAAAAAGAAAACAACTAAATCAACCATAAACAGGGCAATTGTCAGCAGTCTGGTGACATCTACTACAGAAATAGTGGAACAATATAAGAAGAGTGGGGGATTGACTTTGGAGGTAGGATGTCAGCTGCACACCGAATCAAAAGCCATAATGTTATTTGTATATTCTAACTTTTTTCATTGGTTTACCAGATAATCTTCACCGCTGATCGCTTGGACATCATGCAAATTTAGTACGACCGGTCTCACTATGTTTGTAAGCACTTCCTCATAAAATACATAGAAAAAACTTTTCAAAGAATTAACAAACTTCCTTATAGAGTTTCCCCACCAAGAGCAAACTCGCCTCCTTTTAGTTATTTGGCAGTGAAATGTGGGCATAGTGTAGCCTCCATTTCTGCCTCCTCATTACAAAGTACTGACTTGCATCCAAGACCTGCACAATTCAAAGTGTTTGTCCTGTTAGAACAAGTATCTTTGGATTCATTACTTTGGATTCATCGGCACAAAAGGGACTTGTAACTGCTGTGAAGTTTTATTCTTAGTCAACACAAATGTTGGGTGTAAATCTGGGCCCCAGGCAAGAGCAGTAACAATAGCTGGACAAAAGAGTTGGCTGTCAGAGTATATTTGACAGGAGCAGTGGGATGAGCAATTTAGGAGTAGCAGGAGAACAGTTTTCGGTGGTCTTATTTTGATCTAGTAGTCTGCACAATCTCTATGCTCTCATTCCAAACAACCTTTGAAACTGCTCATTTCATGGCTTGCTGCTCCGCCCTCTAGATGCAATTGTGAACACCCTTCGGTGTTCCAACTTCTAGGCACAAGGTACTCAGTCAGTCAAGAGAAACATAAATAACTCCCTAGAAATCAATCAAAGGTTGTTCCACTGCCATGTCTCTTAAGTGTAACATGACAGAAGCCCAAGTTGTAAAATTATTAATGGTCAGTTTGTTCAGAACACATTACTGAAAATCAAAGTAACATTTTATAATTGCTCTTTTCCCTGTGTGTGTTAAGTACTTCTGCCAAATTTATTGAATTATTCTACTGTTTACTTTTTTTCTAGCATTGTTCACATCACTTTGAATTTACATAATGTGATATGGTCTTTCCACATCTCAAACCATTCATTCATTCATTCATTGTCATATGACCACCGCTATATCCGCCGCAGCGGGTCACGGGGAGCTGGAGCCTATCCCAGTGGCATAGGGCGTGAGGCAGGGGACACTCCGGGCACGACGCCAGTGCACCGCGGAGCCACACACAAAGACATACAACCACTCACACACACACTCACTCCTACGGGCAATTTGGGACCAGCCAATCAACCTGAAGTGCATGCTTTTGGAGGTGGGAGGAAGCCGGAGAACCCGGAGAGAACCCACGCAGACACAGGGAGAGCATGCGAACTCCGCACAGAGCGGGACTCGAACCCGGGTCCGCCGTGTTGTGAGGCGGCAGTGCTACCCACTGCGCCACCGTGCCGCCCCATCTCAAACCAATGGATATAATTTCACTCCTGCTTGAAAAGTGTGTAAAATTGTTACATCGGTTACATTCGGTTTTCTTTATCTTTTTTCCCACATTGGGAGGATTTGTATTCTGTGGTTCTCCTGCATATGATCCATGTTAGATCTGCACAAATGGAGAATTTCTGCTCATCAGAGCATGTGCGTCCATCCACATCTTCTGTTTGCATTATGGTGTATCAAAGTAAACTGTAGGATGCTGTGTATATTTATTGCTGATTAAATTTAGAATTCTATGTGGTTTATAATGAATGATAACCACATGATTAAAACCGAGTCTGTAGCATGGTGGTGGATTGAGTAGCACTGTTGCCTCATAACAAGAAGATTCCGGGCTTGATTCTTTTCTGTGCTGGATTAAAGTATTCTCTCCGAGTCTGTGTGGATTCTGTCCAGGTTCTCCAATTTCTTCCAACTTCGAGAGTTATGCCTTTCGCCTGTATCCAGCTGGGATAGGGTGCGGAAGAGCCATAGTCTGCAGGGGGGATAAGCGGCTGAAGACGAGATTATTGTTGCTCATCTTGTCTTCAGGAAGATGAATAAATGAATGAAAATGGTGTGATTAATTACAGGAGCAGAACAAATGAGGCCTTTTATTTTAGCCCTGCCTACCTGTCCCTCTCTTTTTCTCTGTCTCTGGCTGTCTCTGGCCCTCCGGCTCACTCTCTCTTGAGATACCTCACTCTACCTCATTATATTAATAGGGCTCTTTCTGGCAATTAAACAGGTTGATGTTTGGATGTAGTTGTGATGATATAACTAAGGATGGAAGATAATTTTTGAATATTCAAATAGTCATTAACTGAAACAAAATACTATTCTTACTGCTTGGTCATTAAAAGGCATTTTCCTTTGTTTTTACTGTTGGTGGCAGTGGGGCATTATCACCAAAAAGTGGATGTGGTACACCTACAGATTGTAACCTGAATTTGCCCATTTTTACCTTCAGCTATTTCTTCAAGGTGACATGATTACACTATGTTATTTATCTCCAGGCAGAGTAGAAAGTACCACTAGAGGGCACTGGAAGAGATATTTCCTTGCTTTGCCTTTACTGTTAGCCTGACAGCTGGTTGAGGATTGGCATAATTCACTATGGCATAGGCATAGTGAATTTGTTCTCTGGACCACATCAGCAGATGTTAGGAGAACATGATAGAATCACATTAACAGTACCCAGGAGATGGACTGAGACCACAATCAGACCCAATCAAAATTAACTGGGAGCACTCTATTGATGCTGACTTACATTACTTGCTAATGCAACATATTTCATTGTGCATTTAGATCAAAACTTAGATTTGATTTTGTTTAGATTCCATACTTTGAGCTGTATTCTTTGTTTCAGACCACCTTTGGTATTTATCTTACTCATTCTGTGTTGATATGTTACTGTATGAGAAGGAACACAAACAGAAAGGAAAGCAGAGAAAAACATCCTGTATACTTTCCTTTCCCTGGGTTTTTATAAATTTCTTCTGAGAATATGATTGTGTATACTGAGACAGTACCAAGTCACTGCAATAGTGTTATATCATTATTTTTTTCCAAGAAGAGAGATTTATACACATGCTTAATGCTACAGAGAGCCTACCATTCCCTATGAAAGGAATATGGAGATATTTTTGGGGAGAGGGGAAAAAGACATGGAAGGAAAGGCATTAACGGAGTGAGAGGTTTAGAGAATAGATAGATGGGAGATTAAGGGTTAGTGATACAAACGTCCACAATAAAAATAACAGCTGTTACTATATAAAGATGACAGTTTGTTATTTTAATAACTAATTCAATGACAACTGATGATGAAAACATTGGTGGCGATGACTTCAGTATCCATGGTAATCTGCAACGATAGAGTGCAAAGACTCCATGGAATATGTCAGATTACAACTATGAAATAATGAGACATGAATGTGTAAAGATAAAGGCGAGGTGGGAGGTGCTCAGCGCATCACGGGACGTTCCCCAGCGGTCTATGCCTATGGCAGCTTTGCTAAGGATTAGCCTAAGCTAGCCTTAATAAGCATTATCACTACTCGTAATGAGTGTCTGTCTCCTGGACTGAGAGGAAGATGGTTCCACAGGAGAAGAGACTGATGTTCTGTGGATCTTCCAGTAGTTTTTGTTTCATCCTGTTTGGATTATTGGAAATAAACCAGCAGACATTGTTGAAATAGAACCTCATTCTCAGAAGAAATCAACAATCAATGCTGATTATTTTTCTCAGAAGTCACATCCCAGTCTTCCAATAATGCTGTATGAAGTTAAGCCAATGTGTCTTGTCATGGGACAGGACAGTGTATGAATCGACCCAGTTTGTCTCACAAATGAATACGTAAAATAATGCATTGGAACACACACTCGTACACACACATAAGAGTTCAACATATCTGGTAACACACTTAGCAGTGGTGTGTGATCTGTCCAAATGAGGCCTTGCATGTTACAAGAGCTCCAGATTGCATTGGTTTTTGTTGTCATTGTTATGTGTTCATCCATGTGAGTGAAATCTTTTTTCTCGCTGTCATATATCTTTCCACTTCACTTGGTCTTACTCAAACAGTCAGACCCTGCTGGATTTTGCAGGCTTATTCATTGTCATTGCTTTGCACTGATTTGTTTTTATGTATGAACCGTATTTTATGTTAGAACACACATCTGATTTTGTGAAAATGCATACAGACAAAATGTTCTGAATGCACATATCATGCATCTATGTATATGCATATTTTTTTGTCTATTGCCCAGACAAAAAATATGCAATATGTTGAGGCTTACTCACTTTCCCTTTTTGACAAACCATTTTTTTCTGTCTGGCTTCAGTGGAGAAGTGTATGAGCTCTATGCAAATGGGGACCCAGATGGTGAAGCTCCGCGGCAGCTCCAGAGGACTGGTGCGCTTCTTTTATCTTGATGAACACAAGTCCTGCATCCGATGGAGACCATCACGCAAGAATGAGAAGGCCAAAAGTGAGTACCGTCTTTTTCGCTCTTCTCACATCACTTTAAAGCCCTTCTGTTTATTTTTTAATTGAAACCCATGGGAAGCCATTTGTGCAATATTAAATGTGACAGGCCAGGACTCACCTGACATGGACAAATTGTGATATTCTACCAGGTATAAGTCAGCCAGGTAATAAGCTAGATCTGGGAGATTCTATTCAATATTTGGATATGTATTTATTGAGTCATAGTATTGTAGGATAGAGGGCTAAATTTTGTCTCAGAAAAATCAACAGTGCTGGAAAAAAATGGATCACTTTCTGGACATGCCCTTCATCCAGATATGCATGAGATTTAATGAATTATTTTGTGGCCTATGCAGTATCCATCTTTTTTCATACCATGGCGATCCAGCTTTCCTCATCGCTGCTTGTGTGGCTTTTAGTTATGCTAGATCTAATCCTTGCTCCCATAAAATCCCTCAGGTCTGGGTAATTTTTTTTCAAAGTAGATATGTATTTTTTCTGCTCTGTATCTGTAAAGAGCCACCAAAACCACTTAACAATAAAATATTAGAAGGCAAACCAACTTCTTAGAAGCAGCTCCCAGTGTTGCTGGGTGTCCCATGGGAGCTTAGACGCTCAGCTTCCTGTTGATGTCCCTCCCCTGTAGCCCTAGATTTGATAAGCTTCTTAAATTGACTTAATTATTCATCACCGATAATCTAACCAAACAGTGTCTTTCATATGCCATTAAATGAACACACACACACACACACACACACACACACACACACACACACACACACACACACACACACACACACACACACACACACACACACACACACACACACACACACACACACACACACACACACACACACACCATACGTCTTCCCAGCAGTCTGTAAATGCAGTTAAAAGTTAAACAGCATCAACATTTCATTGTGAAGTTCTTCTATTGATGGATTGTTTACACATGCATAACATTATTAGATTTGACTGGTGGATTTGATAATGCAACTGGTTAACTTCAGCTCTACTGTTCCAGCTTTTTTCCCCCCACCACTTTAACTTATCTGATAATATACTTAGCAGTGGTGTGATATCTGCCCAAATGAGGCCATATATGAGCCTTGCATATAGCAAGAGCTTCAGATTACATTGCTTTTTGTTGTTATTGTTCTGTGTTCATCCACAGCACATAAAATTGCTTTGAGAGATTCGTTTTTTTGTGGAGGGTAACCCTTCATGTAGAGACCTATTAAAAAAATGAAACGAAATATTTTAAAACTGGTTGAGTTAAACAGACTGTACGATACTTTCACACATCAGAGTCAGGGCAGTGAACACACAACATAGCTTCAGTTCTTTTAATCTGCCCTCCAGTCTTTTTATTCAACTAGGAACAACATACTGTCTTCTTTTAACTCTGCTCTTGTACAAAGTCATGCTTTTTGTTCACTACTTAAATTTGTGTCTTCAGTTTTTGGTCACACTCAGTCACAGTCTTGTCTTATTTCAAGGCACTTTTAGTTATATAGCACCATATCGCAAAAATAGTTCTATAAAGGCATTTTCAAAGAGGACCAGGTTTTGCTGACTTTTTACAGAGACCAGCAATCTCTTGTGATGCAAAACTTACACGTCCATTTCTAACCTTAATCTTCCCAACTACCTTAATCAGTGTAGGGCTACCTGGTGGGTATTACTTTACTCTAAGTTGACCCACCCACTGGAATTAAAACGCTGCCGTCAATTTGCTGCACCATGACCTTCAGTCTTGTCATTATTTTGTTAAGTTACACAAACACACACTAATTTGAAATGATCTTTAAATACATATTTATTTGCATCTCAATTTTTTTCTTTTAAGTCTTTTACACCCCACACTTTAATAACCCAAAGGGTTGAATAATCAACCAGTGGTGACCTGAAAGCAACCACAGAAAAGCTTTCATAAAGAAAAAACAACCATGGGATTTCTTAATATTCACGTAACCGCTAGAAACGACTTAGACTGAGAAGCACCAGTACCAATGTCCCTGTATAATATAGTACGAACACATTAAATTAGTTTTGATTGCACAGATAATGTGCTTTTGTTATTATTACTGTTATTATTATTATTATTTATTTATTTATTTTGCTTTTATGCAATGAAATATGCCTTGTGCACTGTCTAGAGAGCCAGTAGCCAGTGCAATACAGAAGAAGAAAAGCAATTAGTAAATTTAGGAAACCTGTTTTATTTTCTCTTTTGGATAATACCAAATCCTAATATATTTTTCAATCAATTACTTCAGACCAACTCTGTTACTATTCCTTACTTTTTCGTTACATATACAGTAATGAGGCACTGAGGCCATAACAAAAAAAAAAAATGTATGACCTGATTTGTGTTGGAAAGACTATTGAGTTTATTAAAGCTTATCCAATGCACATTTGCTGAACTGCCACTGTGATCTTGTAGTGTAATGATGATTGAAAAAAGAAAAATCAAGTACAACCTTGGCGTATAATCTTCAGTTATTTTTTGTTGAGCCATGTGTATGGCTCATTTTGGAAATGAATGCAGAAGGTTTCGAAAGTGAACAAAATAAATCTTCTAATTTCTAGCTAAAGAGCAAAACATCACACTTCGTCAAAGAGGAGAGTAGGTGTTGGTTTTGCAGGTGGCTTGGAGTAGAGGGGACATTTTCATTGATTGTTCCGAAGAAATAGTGTTCATAAACACTAAACTGAAACTAACACCCCAGGGTAGAGATGCTGTAGGGCTGCTGGTAGAATGCAAACCCTGGAGACTGTTACCACAAATAGAGACCATATGTTTTTGTCTGTCTTTACAATGTGTATTTTTTGTGTGCAACATTCTTCCCCTATCAGAATTGTCTAATTGGAATGAAGATGCATTTTTCATTCTTGGAAAATAAAATCCATCCCTACCAATCCCAGGGCATGCACTGATCAGTGGGGGACCAGAGAACCTGCTGCACTTATAACAGAATACACACAAAAAAACAGGAGCATACTGCACCTCTCAATATCTCGAGGCACCCCGAGAACACTTAATGCTATTTTTTTAATTTTAGTTCAGCTTTTAAGTCTTTACAAGCACATCATCTACTAATGTGGCTAATGAAGGAATGAATCCCTCAGTGCTCAGAAAGTTCTGATCTTCTCTACTTGGAATCAAAAAATGAGGATTAATATAAGGCTTCTCTCAAACACCCAGTATAGTAGTGTAGGTATCTCATGAGGTTGCTTATAGTCTTTATACTGTGTACTAATGATTGTAAAAACGTACATTCCAGTAATATTTTATGTTATGTTTTGGATGATACAAAAATTATGTCAGAGAGATAGACATCTTCATCAAGTGGTGACACACTAGTCTTTTCTAACATCTGAGGAAGTGATATTTTTTACAAGGTAAGTGACTGATCAGGAGATGGTGGTCCTTATAAATCATTTAATGCATCTGGAGTTCTCTGATGAATACTTGGGTGTCAACTTATACAACCTTATTAAATGAAAGTTGAGGATTTTCTTTGTGGTTTTATTTCTCAAGTGGTCAAGGCAATGAAATGAGCAACCAAATCTTAAACAAACAAGGCAGTCAGAGACTGCAACATCCCGTAACACTCTCAAATTCAACATTTTACCCTGACCTACAGATTATTGTGCCTCTGGCTTCCTGAAAATGTTGGTGAAAATAATTTCCAATACATACATTTCAGAGTCCAGTGGGTTCTCACCTGACACTTTCTTACCACTTATCATGAGAATCCATTGGGTAGTTTTTGTGCAGTCATACCATGCAAAAAAGAGAAGCGGTGAATACATACTGAACCACTTGTCAACATAAATGAAAATAACAAAATGTAATACTGCAATGTCTCATTTTAGCATTTAGTCTGCCTCATCAAAGTAAAAATAAACCCCTGATGTTAACAGTGATCAAGTCAATACTAAATCACTTACCTTAATAGTAAGGTAACAACAATGTTCTAAGGCAGGTTAATTAATTACAAGAAATTACAGATGAATCTTTGCATTACTATTTTGATTCTGTTCATAGATGGCTCAACTCTCCATGAATAATAGCAGCACTGGATGAAGACACGCTAACATTGTCTTTCAAAAATGATGCACTTTTCATGTTTTTATTATACTTATTATTTGGCAAGATGTTTCCCATGGTTAGAGTTGTTTTCTTTGCTTGCCTTTTACTCATGATGACGATGTCTTCTCCTTTTGGCTTTTCCCTTCAGGGGTCGCCACAGCGAATCAGTTGCCTCAATCTAACCCTGTCTTCTACATCGTCTTCTCTCACACCAACTACCTTCATGTCCTCTTTCACTACATCTATTACCCTCCTCTTTGGTCTTCCTCTAGGCCGACTGCCTGGCAATTTAAAACTTGGCATCCTTCTACCAATATATTCCCTATCTCTCTTCTTGACATGTCTAAACCATCTCAGTCTGGACGGTCTGACTTTATCTCCAAAATTTCTAACATGTGCTGTCCCTCTGATGTACTCATTCCTGATCCTGTCCATCCTGGTCACTCCCAAAGAGAAACTCAGCATCTTCATCTCTGCTTCCTCCAGCTCTGTCTCCTGTCGTTTCCTTAGTGACACTGTCTCTATACCATGCATTGCTGGTATCACCGCAGTTTTGTACACCTTTCCTTTCATTTTAGTTGCCTTCTTGGCCCAGATTGTTGCCTTCTTGGCCCAGATCCCTCTTGAAAAAGAGATTATCTCAATGAGGCTAACATGGATAAATAAAGGTTAAATAAAAAATAATAATAAATGGCTGAAACTCTTCTACCACACATCACACCTGACACTATTCTACACCCGTTCCATCCTACACCCGTTCCATTGCTGGTCTCACCACAGTTTTGTACACCTTTCCTTTCATTTTAGCTGAAACTCTTCTATCAGACATTACACCTGACACTTTCCTCCATCCGTTCCATCCTGCCTGTACACGCTTCTTCATCTCTTTTCCACACTCTCCATTGCTCTGGACTGTTGACCCTAAGTACTTAAAATCCTCCACCTTCTTAATGTCTTCTCCCTCTAACCTTACTCTTCCACTTGGGTCCCTCTCATTCAAACACATGTACTCTGTCTTACTGCGGCTAACCGTCATTTCTCTCCTTTCCAGGACAAACCTCCACCTCTATAGCTTCTCCTCCACCTGTTCCCTGCTCTCACTACAGACCACAATATCATCTGTAAACATCAGAGTACATGGAGATTCCTGTCTAACCTTGTCTGTCAGCCTGTCCATCACCATAGCGAACAAGAAAGGGCTCAAAGCTAATCCCTGATGCAGTCCCACCTCCACCTTGAACTCCTCTGTCACACCTACAGCACACCTCACCACTGTCTTAAAGTCCTCATACATGTCCTGCACCACTCTCCACCACTCCAGGCTTCCTCATACAATACCACAGCTAGTCTCTGAGCACCCTTTCATAAGCTTCTCCAGATCTACAAAATCAATGCAGCGCCCTCTGGCCTTCTTTGTATTTCTCTATCAGCATCCGCAAAGCAAATTTTGCAACTGTAGTACTCTTTTCTTTGGCAATGTAGCCACAAGAGGACACAAGCCAGTGTCTTATTGTATTGGTCCCAAGCCCGGATAATTACAGAGGGTTGCGTCAGGGAGGGCATCCGGCGTAAAACTTTTGCCAAATCTAACAAGCAAATTAAACCTATGACTTCCATACCGGATCGGTCGAGGCCAAGGTTAACAACGACCCCCATCGGTGCTGTTGACCTTCAGGGTGCCGGTGGAAATTGGACTACCGTTGGTCGAAGAACGAAAGGAGGAAAGTGTGTTCGTAGGAAGAGAGAGAAAAGGAACGCCAAGAGTACAGGACTGAGAGTAGGGATGTTGAATGTTGGAACTGTAACAGGAAAAAGTAGAGAGCTGGTTGACGTGATGCAGAGGAGGCAGGTAGCTATACTGTGTGTCCAGGAGACCAGGTGGAAAGGTAGCAAGGCTAGAAGTTTAGGAGCAGGGTTCAAGTTTTTTTTTATCATGGTGTAGATAGGAAAAGAAACGGAGTAGGAGTTATCTTGAAAGAGGAGTTTGTCCGAAATGTCCTGGAGGTAAAAAGAGTGTCATGTACAATGATGAGTCTAAAGCTATAAATCGAAGGTGTGATGGTCAATGTTGTTAGTGGGTATGCTCCACAGGTAGCATGTGAGCTGGAGGAGGAGAAATTCTGGCTGGACTTTGATAAAGTGATGCAGAGCATACCTAGAAGTGAGAGTTGTCATTGGTGCAGACTTCCATGGATATGTTGGTGCAGGAAACGGAGGCAATGAGGAGGTGATAGGCAGGTTTGGTATCCAGGAGAGGAATGCAGGAAGACCGATAATAGTTGACTTTGCAAAAACGAAGGAAATGGCTATAGTGAATATTTTCTTTCAGAAGAGGCAGGACCATAGGGTGACATTTAAGAGTGGAGGTAGGAGCACACAGGTAGACTACATATTGTGTAGACTGTGTAATCTGAAGGAGATCAGTGACTGTAAAGTAGTGGTAGCTGAGAGTGTAGCCAAACAGCATAGGATGGTGGTGTGTAGGATGACTCTGGTGGTGAGGAAGATGAAGAGGACAAAGGCAGAGCAGAGGACGAAATGGTGGAAGCTGAAAAAGGACATGACTTTGCATGACTTTAAGGAGGGAGTTAAGACAGGCTCTGGGTGGTCAGGAGGAGACTGGACAACTACAGCTAATGTGATAAGGCAGACATGTAGGAGAGTACTTGGTGTGTCATCTGGAAAGAAAGTAGGTAAGGATACTTGGTGGTGGAATGAAGTGGTACAGGAGTGTATACAGAGAAAGAGGTTAGCTAAAAAGTGGGGCACTGAGAGGTCTGAGGAGAGTAGACAGGGATACAGGGAGATGCAGCGTAAGGTAAAGGTAGAGGTAGCAAAGGCCAAACACGGGGCTTATGATGACTTGTATGCTATGTTGGACAGTAAGGAGGGAGAGACTGATCTATACAGGTTGGCAAGACAGAGAGACAGAGATGGGAAGGACGTGCAGCAGGTTAGGGTGTTTGAGGATAGGGATGGAAGTCTATTGATGGGTGCCAGTGGTGTGATAGGAAGATGGAAAGAGTACTTTGAAGAGTTGATGAATGTGGACAATGAGAGAGAACAAAAATTAGAAGAGGTGACTGACCAGGAAGTAGCAAAGATTAGTCAGGACGAAGTGAGGAGGGCATTGAAGAGGATGAAGAGTGGAAAGGCAGTCGGTCCTGATTATATGCCTGTGGAGGTATGGTAGTGTCAAGGAGAGGTGGCAGTAGAGTTTTTGACTTGGTTGTTCAATAAGATATTAGATAGTGAGAAGATGCCTGAGGAGTGGAGGAGAAGTGTGCTGGTGCCCATTTTTAAGAACAAGGGATATGTACAGAGTTGTGGGAGCTACAAAGGAATAAAGCGATGAGCCATACAATGAAGTTATGGGAAAGTGTAGTGGAAGCTAGACTAAGGGCAGAAGTGAGCATTTGTGAGCAGCAGTATAGTTTCTTGCCAAAAAAAGTACTACAGGTCTAGTATTTGGTTTGAGGATGTTGATAGAGAAGTACAGAGAAGGGCCAACGGAGCTGCATTGTGTTTTTGTAGATCTGAAGAAAGCTTATGACAGGGTGCCCAGAGAGGAACTTTGTTATTGTACGAAGAAGTCTGGAGTGGCAGAGAAGTATGTTAGAGAGGTGCAGGACATGTATGAGGACTGTAAGACAGTGGAGAGGTGTGCTGTAGGTTTGACAGAGGAGTTCAAGGAAGAGGTGGGACTGCATCAGGGATCAGCTCTGAGCCGCCTCTTCAAGGTCAGACAGGAACCTCCATGGACGATGATGCTTGCAGATGACATTGTGATCTGCAGTGAAAGCAGGGAACAGGTGGAGGAGAAGCTATAGAGGTGGAGGTTTTTCCTGGAAAGGAGAGAAATGAATGTTAGCCGCAGTAAGACAGAGTACATGTGTGTGAATGATAGGGACCCAAGTAGAAGAGTGAAGTTACAGGGAGAAGATATCAAGAAGGTGGAGGATTTTAAGTACCTAGGATCAACAATCCAGAGCAGTGGAGAGTGTGTAAAAGAGGTGAATAAGTGAACTTGTTGATCTGAAGAACCAATGATTTATAACGGAAAATCTTGAAAACGATCAGGGTTGCCCAAACTTTTTCATACCATTGTAATGTGTGTATATACAGTGTGTGTGTATATATATATATATATATATAAAATCCTTGCACTTTCGTGCATCAATATTCGCGGCTTCAACTAATTGCAGATTTTTAGTAAGTAGTAACATGATACCGTACGTGCATTCTATTATCTGACCGCATCCTTAAGTGTGCTTAGTTCCGTGAGTCTCGGAATGCAGCGCACTTCCATGAGACACAAAAGTTTTTTAAACAGTGTATAATTGAGTGAGAAAAGGGAATACAAATAGAAGTTAGTTTAATTTTGGTATCAGGAGGGTTCATAAATGTGAAAATTACTGTAGATAAATATTTTATTGCTATATCGCGAAATTTCGTTTTTGCAGGTGGTCCTGGAACCCATTAACCGTGAGAGTAACAAAGGATCACAGTATATATATATATATATATATATATATATATATATATATATATATATATATATATATATATACTGTATTGGCCCGAATATAAGACGGTGTATTTTGCATTGAAATAAGACTGAAAAGGTGGGGATTGTCTTACATTCGGGGTCTAGACATTATACCCATTCACAACACTAGATGGTGCCAGTTATCTTTAAAGCAAATGCTGCATTTAACTCCACAGGCCAAAGTGAACCCTTGTCACGAAGAAGAAAAATAAAAACTAGCGGTAAGAAAGAAAAGAGAGGACAATAAGAGAATAGATAACAGAAAATGGAGAAACGTAGTGACAATCTGTAGAAAAGTGGGTCGAAGATCGGCCAGGTTAACCGGCAGCTGAGGAGAAGTTATGATGCAAACTTAAATGTTCATATTAAGATGTGATAGACAGTTTTTGCAAAATTGAATGAGACAAAATAACACGCTTTTTCTCTCGAATATATTATCGTAATTATTTGTTTCAAATGTACTGTAATTATTTTCTGTATAAAAATTAAATTTGTTCTTCAAAAAGTCTTTTTTCAAACTTGAGTCTTGAAAAAGAGGGGATCGTCTTATAATCAGGGTCGTCTTATATCCGGTCTTATATTATATGTATTTAAAATAGGCCATGTCTTTCGATGTCTAGCTCTATTTTTCTCTTGCTCACACATTCAGACACAAGGGAGCTAGAGGAGACTGCAATCTATACTGTTCACGTGTGACTTTGTGGTTCTTCATGTACTCTGTAACTACTGCTTGAAAAGCAGAATTTAATCTACATGCCAGGGCTGCGTATTTACCAGAATTGGTTGATAAAATAAGCATCGCATTAAAGGGTTTTCAATTGAGACTATTATCATTCTATAAAGTTAGCGATATGTCAGGATATTTTATTAACTTTTATTTATGAAAACGGTATCACCAAAAGTAAATGTATTTTGAAACATTCCACCACCTGTCTGGCTGATTTTCTGTTTTCTTCAACAGTCTCCATTGACTCTATCCGGGAAGTGTGTGAGGGGAAGCAGTCTGAAATCTTCCAGCGGTATGCAGAAGGCAGCTTTGATCCCAACTGCTGCTTTAGTCTGTACTATGGAGAACACATGGAGTCCCTTGACTTAGTTTCAGGCAATGGAGAGGATGCTCGAACTTGGATCACAGGCCTGAAATATCTAATGGCTGGTATCAGTGATGAGGACAGTCTGGCCAAGAGACAACGCACCCGCGACCAATATCCTTCAGCTGTATAGAAGAGGGACACTTCTTGATTCTTATTATATGCACCGATGGCAATTTTCTACTGATCAGTGGATTTCTAACAATTTTTATTCAAATTGAGTAGTGGTGGGAATTGTCGAAATTTTAAGGGTGATTAGGTACCTTATTTTTATTCTTGTCATCAAAATGATCTTGTGCAAACTCAATTTCACATTGTGTCTTTGTAGGTTCTCAGTCATAGAGATTAAGGTGTGAGTCAAGAAGAGCAAAATAAAATCAACTGAACTTGCTTTAGGTTGGTCGAAGACAATTCACCTCTCATCTGAGAGGAATTATCAGTTCTTCAGTTCAGAATAACTGAATAACCCTCTTGGATGAGTAGAAATGTCTTCAATCAACTTTAAGCAAGTCCAAGTTGATTTTCTGTTTTGTTCATTTTGATAAATTTCATAACGCATTTTCTGCGAACAGGTTTAGCACAATTCTTAATTAATTGGCGATTGGATGAATCTGAATACAAGTATGAAGATTTAGACTAATGAGACTTTTTGTAGCATTTCACTTCACAAGTTCATGGTGGCGTGTTCAAGTCCACATTTTTGGTTAAAATTTACTGAAAAGATCACAACTTTTCCCCATTATTGGTTCAACATTAATAGTTCAGCTGAAAAAAATATTGTCATCCCTGCATATGAGAATTTTGTATTTCATGTGTCATATCCTGGAATTTCTTTTTAAATTATATGTGACTGAAACAAGGTTTTGTTTATTGCTTGTTTATTGCAGTAATGTGTTTTCCATAAATATGGATTTTCCAACAATAGCAGAAACAATACTTAAAAATTAGTCTTGAACATTTATGCTGACTGTACTTAACCCACTTTGTCACGTGGTTGAAGCAGACCTTCACTGAGGCAGATAAGAATGGCGATGGGAGTTTAAGTATTGGTGAGGTCCTCCAGCTCCTGCATAAACTCAATGTCAACTTGCCCCGTCAGAAGGTCAAACAGATGTTCAAGGTATGAAAACATTCACTGTAAACATTCAAGATAAAAAACAACCTGAAAATGCCAGTAATGTCATAATAATGCCAGGTGTTATCATGTGCAAAACTTGGCTGAATTGCAGCTGCCAAGATTTTTTTAGAGATGCATGTTCTCCCCGTGTCGGCGTTGGTTCTCTCCGGGTTCTCCGGCTTCCTTCCACCTCTAAAAACATGCACTTCAGGTTAATTGGCAAGTCCGAAATTGCCCGTAGGAGTGCGTGTGTGTGTGCTTCGTTGTCAAGTTGGCAAGTCCGCCACTGGCGTCCTGTACTTTTCACAGACAAGAGCAGGTTCGCCCTGAGCACCTGTGATAGACGTGAAAGAGTCTGGAGAAGACAAGGGGAACATTATGCTGCCTGCAACGTTGTTCAATTTAACGGTTTGATGGTGGGTCAGTGATGGTCTGGGGAGGCATATCCATGGAGCGACGCACAGACCTCTACTGCCTAGGACGTGGTGCTCTGACTGCCATAAGGTATCAAGATGACATCCTTGAACCCATTGTCAGACCCTACGCTGGTGCAGTAGGTCCTGGTTTCCTCCTAATGCACAACAATGCCCGGCCTCATGTGGCAAGAGTATGCAGGCAGTACCTGGAGGATGAAGGAGTTGAAACAATTGAATGGCCTTCATGATCCCCTGACTTGAACCCAATAGAACATCTGTGGGACATTATGTTTAAGTCCATTAGGCATCGCCAGGTTGCTCCTCAGACTGTACAACAGCTCAGGGATGCCCTCACACAGATCTGGGAGGAAAAGCCACAAGACACTATCTGTCGTCTCGTTAGGAGCATGTTGCGACATTGTCAAGCATGCATACAAGCTAGTTGGGGCCACACAAGATACTGAAAAGCATTTTGAGTTGCAGAAATTAAGTTTTTGAAAAAATGGACTAGCCTGCCACATCTTCATTTCACTCTGTTTTAAGGGTGTCTACACAAATGAGCCCTCTGTAGGCTGAAAACTTTTATTTCCATTAAGACTTGGTATCCTTTTGTTCCTAAGACATTGCCCTGTCATTATTTGTATACGTAGATATCCAACTTCACATTGAGATCTGATGTATTTAATGTGTTTCTTTTAAGTGCACCTTTAATTTTGTGAGCAGTATATATATATATACTGTATATATATTGCATATATATATATATATATATATATATATATATACACACACACACACACACACTCTTGTAGGGTGGTATCTGTGTGTCATCCTCAAGCTCGGGTCCTCTATAGGTAGTATATATATGTTTCGAGTGCTTCAGGTATGGAGAGCTTGTTGTATTTCCTGGGTACCTCTTTATTCACCATGTTCCCTTTTTGCAGCATTAGCTAGCTGACTGACTTCTCTCTGTGTTGCCTTTATCTTCGCATCTAACCGTCTCTTCCATGGAGAGTATTGCTTGTTGTGCCCTGTACCAACCAATCTTATATCCCAGCATCTCGAGGATTACTGTACGGTGAATCAGCTTGTTGTCCTCAGTTATGTTCCCTGTGAGGATGGTTCTTATTGCAGCATTCACATCTTCTAGCAGATCTTCTGAAGGTACTTTACAACTCACCTTCAGTATTTGTATGAGGCTCCATGTTTCCAGTTGGGTTACAATCTTCTCAGTTCAGCAGCTCTTTTATTGAAGCTGTCTGTGTCTCTTGGGGCTTAGTACACAATCTGGAATTGGGGGTGGGTGGGTGGTGAAATCTCCCTGCTGACCTGGCGTCCTGTCTCCCCCTTGCCTAGCATTGTTGTAGTATTTTATCAGTCTCTAGTTGTGATAGCCCAGTGTTCGAACATCCATAACCAAAAACTGCTAACAGCTGTTTCTTTGTTAGCCTTGACTGTGGGTTGTGAAGCATCCATTGGTCCCACATCCACCCATATACACTATCTCTCTGGGATTACTCGTATAGTGGCATTCCAACAACTTCGTATTCTCCGCCCTTGTCCATGTGTTTCTTGTTCCAGTAACCCATTTCTCATCAGACTGCCCTGGTTCCCTAGCAACTGACGCGGACCTTGTTGACCCAGGCGACGTCCGAGCCAGTATGACTCTGTCATTATTGTGTTTGCTCATAACTGAGGTAGGTATAGCATGAAGGGTGTTGCCTCAGGACCCTCAATGGATAGTGTTTGCCATGACTGGGGTTCGAAACCACACCCTCCTACATTACAGACCATGCTCACCTGCAATGGAAGCCACGCCCTTCCTGCATTTGAGTAAGTTGACTGGATAGTGTTTGTCCTGACCGCAACTCAAACTCACGACCTCCTGCATTCAAGTCAATCCACTTAACCATTGTACTATCCAGCTGGATAGTACAGCCTTCACAGTATTTGTGAAGGCTAACTAATAGTGAGATTGGGAAAGGAACTAACGTTAAAGGAAAAGGCACCTGTCAAAAGAGCATGTAGAAAAGAAATTTTAGAGAAGTGATTGTTCTGTGAGCTGACTACATGAACAGCACTGTATGTACAGACACTCCTCTACTTACATTCATTCAATTTACGTTTTATCGATTTTACGTTTGAACTGACTGTAAAATAATCTTGTAAAAAACATTTTTGTGAGTGCATTTTTGAGTTTAGCGTGCTCTCCGTAGTACAAGACATTCAAACGTAAGATCGTTTGACACAGCGTCCATTGTTTACATGGTGCAAACGACAGACTGAATGTGCCTTGCCTCTTCCCAGTTCATTGCATGTCACCCTTGTGTTAAGACGTCATATTTGTGATCTCTGTGTTTACATATACATTGTTTTGCGTATTTGTAACCCTAAGCAAATATGGTTGGTCAAAAGTGTAAGTGATAGTGGTAGTCAAAAGAAGTGGTGTTTTATAAGATACGGTAATATAATTTATGGATGTACATACAGTATGAACGGTCAAACATTACTGGAACGTACAGTAACAACTTATGTTCATTTTCACATTACGTTCGGCCGTTTGGAACGTACCTAAAACAGAAGTTGAGGAGCGTCTAGTTGCTAAAAGACCGTTTGTGTCAGATGCCTGAGGACCGTTTTGGATACTACATCGGTTGTCTCATTCCAAACGGAAACCATAGCTGGACAGATTGCTCGTGCTAGCCAGCTAGTTTCACTCAGAAATCGTTGCCATTTTCTGCGTCATTCATGCTCTTTGGACTCTCTGATCACAAACATGAAAATTGTTGGAACAGTTATGACACTGTAAAATTATGTTAACTGGGAAGTCCATGTATTGTTAGTGATAGGCAGATGAAGCCCCATGTAGCATTGACGCTTTTCATCCCAATTGGTTCACTGCTGTTCGAAGATTCATGAGGTTTCATTTGCTTTAGTATGTTATTTACTGGATGCTAAAATATCAGTTGGCATGAGTTTGAAGTGTGTGGCATTTTGCTGAAAGCCTGTGAATAAATATGTCATCAAAATAAGGAAGTATGCAAAACATGTATATTTTAGTGATAGATATACTTTATTAATCCCAGAGGAAATTGCACGGCAGTACACTGTGTGTGTGTGTGTGTGTATTGAAAAAAAAAAATCTATTAATAATTCCCGTAGGGAAATTACATGTACGGTATATATACACATGCACACACACCCACTCTCACAGTATGGAAAATGATTATTTGGACATGACGAAAATGAAAATACAGTAAACATGTACAGTGAGAGGATGGTTGGGGTTTGGGTATGGACAATGATTGTGCTTTCATAATGTTGAGGTATAGCCAGTGATCATGCTTGGGTCATATCATTCGTTTTTATTTTAAAACAACATTTTTGTCCACTGTATAAATGTTATGACTCATAAAGAAACGGACAAATAAATATCCAACTGTCAAGCATGTTGATAAACATGTCAACATGTCTTTAACGTGGAGCAGTTATCCATCAGAAAATAGCCGGTTTTAACTCTGTCCATTCTGTGTGTACATGTAGACATGGGTCACCCACACAAACGTCACAGCAGTTTCGATTCATGGAGATGCCCCCTGGATAGAAATTTTTTTTCGGTTACAGCATCCACACGACAACACATACCCGGTGTTTACAAAAAACTTCACTTTGACCAGTGTTTTCGTCCCAGATATCTTTGTTGTCGTGTGGATGAAAGGCCTAGCTGCAACAAAAAGCCTCGTTGCCTGATGCCTTACGCCATATTGTTCACGTGATTCCTTCTGGCAGATGTGCTGTGATTGCATGGCAGGTAGTGGGTGGAGTTAAAGCGTGACAGTGTGAGGTTTTCAAGTGAGCATATTCAAATATATAGGTGGGGAGATATATATGTATATACACTGCTCAAAAAAATTAAAGGAATACTTTTTAATCAGTGTAGCAACCTATCAGTGAAACTTTTGAGATATTGATCTGGTTAGTTAAAGGGACAGTAAAGACAAAATGAACCAGGTCTGTATTTGAAGTACATAAGTAAAATAAAAGGCTTGGTGGCATTCTTATACTTTATGAGCAATGGGGACTTTGGAAAACGAAATTTATCGTAAGTTATGGAGCGCGCCATCACAGAGGAAGTGACGCAATCGTATACATTGGGGTGAATCCATATCAATGCCGATATAGCAAGCAACAACGTAACGAGCCGACATTCTCACTATTATCAGGATATCACCCAAAATCATGTCATTATCATCAGATAATGAGGACGAGTTCTCTGTGAACCCACCTGGGGGTGTAATTATCCCCTATAATTATCACCCAATGTGTGTGAAGGATGAGAGTTTGGGCATCTAGCGACTCATCCCAGGAGGCTTCATCTGAATCAGATTCTGACGGATATATCTAACCAGTTATAATGTCCCATTTGGGTTTACTGTGTGTATGGAAAAGTTAATCGCGCTACTGATGCTAACGCGCTAGCCCATCAATGGGATTTTCCATATTATGTTAGCATTGAGCTAGCCGCCATTCATTAGTGTTGGACCGTGTGGAAATAATAACTCTAGTTTATATTAATATGTCTTGTATTTACGAATGTATAAGGATCAGGGCCTGATTTGCTGTTTTTGTATGTTTTATTTCAGTTTTACAGATCTTCTCAGTAAAATGACCTATCACTTTTGATATTGTTTACTTTTCGCAAGTGCCATTATCGTATGATAATCTGGTCATAAAAACCTTTATACAATATTTTGAGGAGCTCCAGACATTAATTAATTATCCACTAAACCTTGGGAATTCTGAATAAATACAATGGGTTGTCCGAAATTGATCTTACCTTCATATCTCTTTGAAAATCATCAGGGTGCTCATGGCAGATCCTCGAATCTTTGGTCATTTTGACCCTGTTTGTCCTTGCTCTCCATTTCCTTCCTTGCTTCCCAGAAGGTGTTCTGAAGAAGGATAGGTCCTTGTCTTTGTGTTTATGTCCTGTTGTGTTGGCACAACCGTTCACCTCACAGGTAAACATGTCTTTATCTGGGTTTTTCGCTTTGGTGATCGCACTGTGTTCCAATGGCTGCCCAGACTGATGAAGCAAAGTGTGTCGCCAATGACTAATGGCCCCCATATGACCACTGGATGCGGAAACTGCTGCCGCGCAGATTTTAAGGTGTAACTGCAACAAAAAGCCTCGCTGCCCTATGCCTTATGCCATATTGTTCATGTTATTCCTTCTGGCAGATGCGCCATGATTGGTTGGCAGGTAGTGGGTGGAGTTAAAGTGTGATGTCTACCATTATCCCAAAGGGATGATGATAGATATCCCCCCCAAATTTTTTCTTCTATTTTTCATAATGATAAACATAGATGTCTCTTAAAAATGAGTTTACTGTCCCTTTAAGTAGCGAGGGTGGGTGGGTTGTTTATCAGTTTCAGCAGCTTTGTTAATGAAATCAACAAGTCCATCAGAGGGGCAACAATGAGACGGCCCACAAAATAGGAATGTTTTTCCAGGTTGAGGCCACTGATACTTTTTTCCCCTCCTATTTTGGCTGATTCTTTACTGACTGAATTTCTACTGCTGTAGTTTTTCATTTGGCTTAGATCAAAATCTACCTATATGTTGATATCAAGATGCGGTACCTGGGGGCTACAGAGGTAGTCCAACACCCCAGGGTGGCACATTAATACTTACCTTTCTTAGAAGGTTTGCTGTGTCTCCCAGCAGAGTCTCAAGAGAATGGAGGAGATTCCAGGAGACCGGTAGTTACTCCAGGAGAGCTGGACAGGGCAGTAGAAGGTCTTTAAGCCCTCAGCAGGATCTGTATCTGCTCCTTTGTGCAAGGAGGAACAGGATGAAAATTGCAAGAGCCCTACAAAATGACCTCCAACGGGCCACTGGTGTGAATGTTTCTGACCAAACAATCAGAAACAGGCTCCATGAGGGTGGCCCGAGGTGCCAATGTCCTGTAGTGGGCCTTGTGCCGACTGCCTAAAAATGTAGAGCTCGATTGGCATTTGCCATAGATCACCAGAATTGGCAGCTATGCCACTGGTGCCCTGTGCTCTTCACTGAATGGAGCAGGTTCAACCTGAGCACATGCAACAAACTCAAATGGGTCTGGAGATGCCGTGGGGAATGCTATGCTGCCTGCAACATCATTCAGCATGACTGGTTTGGTGATGGGTCAGTGATGGTCTAGGGCAAGGGTATTCAATTAAAAGTCACGGAGGTCCGGTTATAAAAAATTTCTCTTAGTTAAAGGTACGAACCCAAGTCCAGTTTGTGTCTTATTGCCAGTCTCTGTATCCACATTATCATTTATTATCAATTTTCAATGCAGGATATGTTTAACTGAGTGCACAGCTAGCTCTTTTACCTCACTATAAATAAAAGTAGACCCAGGCAAATTACTTTCAAGCCTTTGTTATATTGAAGAACACAGAAAAGTGCAAAAAGAGCTGAATAATCATTTTTCTCGTAAATTAAAGACATCCCAGCCTAAAGAAGGCCTACACTTCAATTAAAAAAACATTAACATATTCAGAAAGCATGAATAAAAACTGGCTCTTTCAGGGGAAAAATGCAAACAGAACTTTCTTCATGAGAGAAAGGGGCATGTGGCCTGCCAGTAATTTACTTGGACACAAGTAAATTTATACACAAGGTGTGCACATCCCCCCTCTCTTTTCCCACCATGACAAGGTGGTGGGGAAAGAGAGGGTGGTGGTTTCTGTCATGTGTGGTGAAAGAGACCACTGGAATTTGTCAGTATCTCTTTTATTGCTGCATGTATGTCCTCTCCTGTTGTGTGTGTTTCATAGTGGTGTTACACTCAGCAAAGAGCTCCTTATCTTTGTGAAGGAACCTGACACACACAAAAGCTACAACTCAATGGCCAAAGATATGCATGGTGCTCTCTGAATAGCTGCATCAAGCTGTTAATATTTCTGATTTTGTAGTTGCTGTTGAAGCTGACATTGGGAGTTTTTCCACACATCTCATCTTTCTGTTTTCCCACAAACAATGTCCCAACAACATCTTTTAAGCACTTGTTCACAACTGTCCCATCACTAAAAGATGTTTTATGTTGCCCCAAAATCCACCATGACTTTAGTGAACATTCATTTCCATTTGTCCCCGTTATTTTGCCCTCGGCTCGGACTTCAAGATATAATTCTGCGCAAAAGCTCTGTGCTTTGTTTCGTAGTGGTGCTTCAAGTTATTAATATATTAATTAGTGCGCCGTGTTCAGACTATACGAGGTAAAATGGTTTTGAACTGCCTGTTGGAGAAATAAACATAAATTTCTCCATCCACTCATTGTTAACCAGCAGTTTCCTCATTAACTTCCCTTCGTTTGGAGCTATGCTGTCTCCCTGTCTCTGTGCTCCTGTAGCGGTAAACTCACAGCAGCAGCGAGCTGTCTCACTTCTAGGTGCGCTGACAGAGCAGGTAAACGATCTGATTGGCTGAACTGACTGGAGCTATTACTGTATTAACTGGAGGAGCAGCGCGCGCCGTGTGTAGCCACGACCGTCAGAAAAAATGCGCCAAGAAAATCTACTTGTGAATTTATCATGGAGTGGTCACGGGTCCGGACAGAACCAGAGCTTGGTTCACATTGCCGGCAGTAAGTCAGACCTGTTCCAGGTGCATGTTGGACTCAGGCAGGGCTCTATCACCGGTTCTGTTCATAATCTTCATGGACAGAATTTTTGGGAAAGCCTGGATCCAGAGGGAGTCCAGTTTGGGAACCAAAATATTTTATCTCTGCTTTTTGCGGATGACATTGTCCTGTTGGTTACATCAACGCTGGACGTTCAGTGTGCACTGGTTCAGGTTTGCGGCTGAGTTTGACGTGAGTGGGATGATAATCAGTACTTCTAAATCTGAGGCCATGGTTCTTGATGGGAAAAGGGTGGTGTGACCTCTTCAGGTCTTTGCCTGAAGTGGAGGAGTTTAATTATCTTGGTGTCCACGAGTAAGGAAAGGATGGAAAGTGAGATTGACAGACATGTCGGTGCAGCTTCCAAAGTGATACGGTCCCTGTATAGGTCTGTCGTGGTAAAGAAGGAGCTGAGTTGCAAGACAAAGCTCTCGATTTGCTGATAAATCTATGTTCCTACTCTCACCTATGGTCATGAGCTTTTGGTAATGACCAAAAGGACAAGATCCTAGATACAAGCGGCTGAACTGAGTTTCCTCCATAGAGTGGCTGGGTGCAACCTTAGAGATAGGGTGAGGAGCTCAGTCACCACAGAGGAGCTCGTAGTAGATCCCCTGCTCCTCCAGCTGAGGTGGCTCGGGCATCTGTTCAGGATGCCTCCTGGACGCCTCCCTGGGGAGGATGTTCTGGTCATGGCTCAGTGGTAGAGCTCGCGGTAGAGCGGGTTGTCCCATGATTCAAGATTGGCGGTTCGGGTCCCCCTCCCGCCCAAAAAATACCCGGAGGTGAGCTGACAGTGGGAGGTGTCAGCTCACCTCCGGAGCACTGCCGAGGCACCCTTGAGCAAGGTACCGTCCTCTTGACAAATTGCTCATTTGAGGCGCACCAAGAAGGAGCTGCCTGCCACTCTACCTCCCTTGCATGCCTACAGGCCCCTTGTGTGTGGTGTGTGTATTACAGGGGCCTGTACACACTAATATGCATGCATGTGATTTGATTTGATTGACTAACAAATACTACAGTGTGCGTTCTTAATTTCCCTTCGGGGATTATAACTGGATTAAATTAAATTTAAAATAAATTAAAATCTCATACCAGGAGGACACCTCAGGGAAGACACGCTGTGTGTGTGTATATATTCACACATATACACTTATATACACTTAGTGACACAGCTGTGTGTGTGTGTGTGTGTATATACATGTGTTTGTGTGTCTGTAAAAACACATGAAGGGCTAATATAATATAATATAATATAATATAATATAAGTTTTAGCTGTGATTCAATAAAATGGGTAAGGTAAACATTTCAGAATCTGCTAATTTGGAAATTTTTTGGGTTATTTGAGATTGCAGTTAATGTTTTACTATATCCATCTGTTTTATTTCTGGCAGGTAAATATACAGTCTAATGACGAGATGATTTTAAAAAACTGGTCATGAATTGCTCCACCATGGCAATGGATAGAAATAGATGAAAGTAGGGCAGATGTAATGGGAAAAAAAAAAAATATATATATACAGGTAAAAGCCAGTAAGTTAGAATATTTTGAAAAACTTGTCAAAAGGTGTAACTTGTACATTATATGTATTCATTGCACACAGACTGATGCATTCAAATGTGTATTTCATTTAATTGTGATGATTTGAAGTGGCAACAAATGAAAATCCAAAATTACGTGTGTCACAAAAGTAGAATATTGTGTAAGGGTTAAATTTTGAAGACACATGGTGGCACAAACTAATCAGCTGATTAACTCAAAACACCTGTAAAGGGCTTTAAATGGTCTCTCAGTCCAGTTCTGAAGCCTACACAAACATGGGGAAGACTTCAGATTTGACAGCTGTCCAAAAGGCGACCATCGACACATTGCACAAGGAGGGAAGGACACAAAAGGTTATTGCTGAAGAGGCTGGCTGTTCTCAGAGCTCTGTCCAAACACATTAATGGAGAGGCAAAGGGAAGGAAAAACTGTGGTAAGAAAAAGTGTACAAGCGATAGGGATCGCCGCGCCCTGGTCAGGATTGTGAAAAAAACCCCATTCAAAAACGTGGGGGAGATTCACAAGGAGTGGACAGCTGCTGGAGTCAGTGCTTCAAGATCCACCACCAAGAGACGCTTGAAAGACATGGGTTTCAACTGCCACATACCTCGTGTCAAGCCACTGTTGACCAAGAAACAGCGCGAAAAGCGTCTCACCTGGGCTAAGGAAAAAAAGAGCTGGACTGCTGCTGAGTGGTCCAAAGTCATGTTTTCTGACGAAAGCAAATTTTGCATTTCCTTCGGAAATCGAGGTCCCAGAGTCTGGAGGAGGACAGGAGAGGCACAGGATCCACGTTGCCTGAAGTCTAGTGTAAAGTTCCCACCATCAGTGATGGTTTGGGGTGCCATGTCATCTGCTGGTGTCGGTCCACTCTGTTTCCTGAGATCCAGGGTCAACGCAGTAGTCTACCAGCAAGTTTTGGAGCACTTCATGCTTCCTGCTGCTGACCTGCTCTATGGAGATGGAGATTTCAAGTTCCAACAAGACTTGGCGCCTGCACACAGTGCAAAATCTACCCGTGCCTGGTTTACGGACCATGGTATTTCTGTTCTAAATTGGCCAGCCAACTCCCCTGACTTTAGCCCCATAGAAAATCTGTGGGGTATTGTGAAAAGGAAGATGCAGAATGCCAGACCCAAAAACGCAGAAGAGTTGAAGGCCACTATCAGAGCAACCTGGGCTCTCATAACACCTGAGCAGTGCCAGAAACTCATCGACTCCATGCCACGCCGCATTAATGCAGTAATTGAGGCAAAAGGAGCTCCAACCAAGTATTGAGTATTGTACATGCTCATATTTTTCATTTTCATACTTTTCAGTTGGCCAACATTTCTAGAAATCCCTTTTTTGTATTAGCCTTAAGTGATATTCTAATTTTGTGGCACACGGAATTTTGGATTTTCATTTGTTGCCACTTCAAATCATCACAATTAAATGAAATACACATTTGAATGCATCAGTCTGTGTGCAATGAATACATATAATGTACAAGTTACACCTTTTGACTGCAATTACTGAAATAAATCAAGTTTTTCAAAATATTCTAATTTACTGGCTTTTACCTGTATATATATGGGGATGAGGATTAGCACCTCCAAATCTGAGGCCATGGTCCTTAGCAGGAAGCCGGTGGACTGCCTTCGCCGAATGGGGAATGAGGTCTTTCCACAAGTGAAGGAGTTTAAATATCTTGGGGTGCTGTTCACGAGTGAGGGAACAATGGAGCGTGAGATTGGACGGAGAATTGGGGCAGCAGGGCGGTATTGCAGTCGCTTTACCATACTGTTGTCACAAAGAGGGAGCTAAGCCGAGAGGCAAAGCTCTCCATCTACCATTCAGTCTGCGTTCCTACCCTCACCTTTGGTCAGGAGCGATGGGTCATGGCCGAAAGAACAAGATTGCGAGGGGCTCAGAGTAGAGCCGCTGCTCCTTCGCGTGGAAAGGAGTCAGTTGAGGTGGTTTGGGCATCTGGTGCCGATACCTCCGGGGTGCCACCCTGGGCAGGCGTTTCTGGCACTCCCATCTGGGAGGACTCCTTGGGGCAGGCAGACCCAGGACCAGGTGGAGGGATTATATCTCAACACTGGCCTGGGAACGTCTTGGGATCCCCCAGTCATAGCTGGTGGATGTGGCTGGGGAAAGGGAAGTTTGGGGCTCCCTGTTGATGGGAACATCTGGGACCAACCATGATCAATGACCATGACAACAGCAGGAGTGTGTGTCCACAAGGACCGCAATGCAAAACGCTGTGAAAAGACATCACAGGGAACTTTAAATACTCCAGTAACAAGTAAGGGTTAAGAAAGAGATATGAAAGAAGGGGCCTAGTCCTAGGACACTGTCAACATTGAGTGGAATGAATAAGGGCTGGGCCAAAAGCAAGGCCAACTCGAGGTGAAAGTTTTTAAGTTTGCTCTTATATAAAGCTTATAAGTCTGCCTCCCAGGCTTAGGAAATCATTCCACAGAAGAGGAGCTTGGCAGTTGAAGGCTCTGATTCAAAGAACCACGAGTAACCTAGTGTTTTGAGAACTCAGTGCTCCAGTAGGGTAATGGGATACCTTTGTTTTTTGTTGTTTTTTTACGATATGATTGTGCCTAACTAGAAAGGGGCTTTGTAGGCATTAGTGAAAGTGTTATATTTTAAATTCACTTCTGGATTTTACAGGGACCCACTGCAAAAAGGCTAGAGCAGGAAAACTAAAATATATTTTCCTAGTTTTTGTCAGTACACTAGCCATATTACTCATTTTTAAGGATATATTGGTGTACCACGACAGTAGGGAGTAGTCTAACCTTTAAGTAACTGTTTGGCCAAACCAAAACCCATTCGACTATCTCATCACACTTTACATATTAGTATTTGTTGATTCCAGAAAAGACAAAAGACAAAAGTGTCAGTTCAGTGAATCATAAGGTTGAATGAACAGAGAGCATAAAATGCTTACTCTACGTAAGGTTCTAAATTGTCTCAGGATTTTATCTAGATCACTGTACATCTGAGAGAGAATACCGTGTCTTGTTGATCATTAACACTTTTAGGTCTAGGGAGTAAACACAGTTACAGTAGGAGTGGATCATACCATATCATTCACTGTAATACTGGTACAATTATTGAAAAGGCATAAAAGTTACATATCAATGTGTGCTGACTTTTTGTCAGTGACTTAATGCACTTCATGTATGCTTGCACAGCACTCCAAGTGCAAATCTAACGATGACACAAAACTTAAACACCAATGTGAAGAGCAAGCATAGTTGATAGAAGTTCAGCAGAAGAGTTGATACTCAAAAACAGAGGGGTCTTGAAGACGCTTGGGTACAAAAGAATAGGTACATAACTAACCAAGGTATATGAAAACATTTAGTAACAAAAAGGTGAAATACATTAATTTTATTTTATCACCTAAGACAGAAGCACCTGACCCGGTACAAGGTGTATGTAAAAGTTCGAGACGAGTGCTTGGCAGCTATTGTTAGCTACAGCACAAAACAAAACCAGCAGGTTTCAAACAACGTTGCCATGTACTTGATGTACTTATGTGAAAACAAAAGAAAACATGTTTTTGTTTTATTTTACTGCAGTGAGCAATTGACGCGGTACAATTTATAACACTTATTCTTCTTTTCGGCTTTTCAGGGGTCACCACAGCGAATCAATTGCCTCCATCTAACCCTGTCCTTTGCCTCCTCTTCTCTCACACCAACTACCTTCATATCCTCCCTCATCATACCCATAAACCTTCTCTTTGGTCTTCCTCTAGGCCTCCTGCCTGGCAGTTCAAAACTCAGCATCCTCCTACCAATATATTCACTATCTCTCCTCTTGACATCAAACCAAACCATCTCAGTCTGGCGTCTCTGAATGTATCTCCAAAACCTCTAACATGTGCTCTGATGTACTCATTCCTGATCCTATCCTTCCTGGTCACTCCCAAAGAGAACCTCAGCATCTTCATCTCTGCTACCTCCAGCTCTGTCTCCTGTCTTTTCCTCAGTGACACTGTCTCTAGACCAAACAAGATTGCCTGTCTCACCACAGTTTTGTACACCTTTCCTTTCATTTTAGCTGAAACTCTTCTATCACACATCACACCTGACACTTTCCTCCACCCGTTCCATCCTGCCTGTACACACTTCTTCACCTCTTTTCCAAACTCTCCATTGCGCTGGACTGTTGACCCTAGGTACTTAAAATCCCTACCTTCTTGATCTCTTCTCCCTGTAACCTCACTCTTTCACTTGGGTCCCTCTCATTCACACACATGTATTCTGTCTTAATGCGGCTAACCTTCATTCCTCTCCTTTGCTGGACAAACCTCCACCTCTCTAGTTTCTCCTCCACCTGTTTCCTGCTCTCACTGCAGATCACAATGTCATCTGCAAACATCATAGTCCATGGAGATTCCTGTCTAACCTCGTCTGTCAGCCTGTGGATCACCATAGCGAACAAGAAGGGGCTCAGAGCTGATCCCTGATGCAGTCCCACCTCCACCTTGAACTCCTCTGTGACACCTACAGAACACCTCACCACTGTCTTACAGTCCTCATACATGTCCTGCACTGCTCTAACATACTTCTCTGCCACTCTAGACTTCCTCATACAATACCACAGTTCCTCTCTGGGCACCCTGTCATCAGCTTTCTCCAGATCTACAAAAACACAATGCAGCTCTGTGCTTCTCTATCAACATCCTCAAAGCAAATACTGCATCTGTTGTACTCTTTTTTTGGCATGAAACCATACTGCTGCTCACAAATGCTCACTTGTGCCCTTAGTCTACCTTCCACTACTCTTTCCCAGAACTTCATTGTATGGCTCATCAGCTTTATCCCTCTGTAGTTGCCACAATTCTGCACATTTCCCTTATTCTTAAAAATGGTCACCAGCACAGTTATCCTCCATTCCTCAGGCATCTTCTCACTATCTAAGATCCTGTTGAACAACCCAGTCAGAAACTCTACGACCACCTCTTGTAGAGACTTCCAAACCTCTACAGGTATTCAGGTAGTCGTCGACTTACGACCTATGCAACTTACGACCGTTCGACTTTACGACCACAATGTCCGGGTAACGCGGGCATTCCCTCCAGCCACAGTACTCACGCTCTGACGCTCCCACGCTCTCTTCAGTCACCACGGTGCACACACGCTGTTCAGTCACACTGTGAGATCAATAGCCCAGCCCACTACTGATGGGCTGGGCTGCTTAGGAGGCTGTGATGGAGACATTTATGAATGGCGTATGGGAAAACTGTCAAGCGTTACGTGAACTCTTCTGCTGGATTTGAAAGTGACGAAGAACTTGATCAGATTCGGGAGAAAATAGTGAAACTGGCAAAAAACCTTTCCTTGGAGAACTTACGAAAGATCGCGCTGTATGAAGAACTGATCGCGCTGGAAGAAGAGTGGAAGAAGAAGAGAGAAGAGAAGCAGAGAAAGAAGACGAGGAAACAGAAAAAATGTTCACCACCAAAGGCTTGTCAGAAGGCTTTTCCCTGTTAAATAAACTCCGTGCACACTTTGAAGAAATGGACATAGAACATAGAAACATTTGCAAGGATTGAACGGATGGCAAACGACGCTTTCCGTCCATATCGTGAAATTTATGAGGAGAAAAAGAAACGAACAATTCAGACAAAGCTCACAATGATTATGAAAAGATCGTCTCCCGCTCCCACCAACCCACACGCTGCCCCAGCTGACGATCCGGACGACCCCCAGCCAAGAACCAGCGCTGCTGGATTTAATTTTTACTTAAGAGTCGATGTACGACCAAGTCGAGTTACGACCGGTCCGTCGTTCCCAATCGCGGTCGTAAGTCGACGACTACCTGTATCATCAGGACCGACGGCCTTTCCACTCTTCATCCTCTTCAGTGCCCTTCTCACTTCATCCTGACTAATCTTTGCTACATCCTGGTCCACAACAGTCACCTCTTCTAGTCTTTGTTCTCTCTCATTGTCCACGTTCATCAACTCTTCAAGTACTCTTTCCATCTTCCCATCACACTACTGGCACCTGTCAATATACTTCCATCTCTGTCCTTAATCACCCTAACCTGCTGCACGTCCTTCCTATCTCTGTCTCTGTCTTGCCAACTGGTGTAGATCAGTCTCTCCTTCCTTACTGCCCAACCTAGCATACAAGTCATCATAAGCTTCTTGTTTGGCCTTTGCTACCTCTACCTTCACCTTACGCTGCATCTCCCAGTACTCCTGTCTACTCTCCTCAGTCCTCTGTGTCCCACTTCTTAGCTAACCTCTTTCTTTGTATACACTCCTGTACCTCCTCATTCCACCACCAAGTCTCCTTATCTACTTTCTTTCCAGATGACACACCAAGATATTTTCCCTTCTTCCAGCGCTCTGTCTTTATGCTGTATGGATGAGATGTACAGTTATAAATCTAATTTCTTTTATAAAGAAGCATTTTATGGAGCTAATTTATCCCCTCATTCTGGGGGAAGATGAACTGTGTGGACGTGTCGTTTTGGTTGTTAAATTTAGTTTGTTTTTGTCTCCCTGATCACATTAGCTGTGGTTTTCCAGTCATCTGGAAATATCTCCTGGTCTCCCAGAGCCTGTCTTAACTCCCTCCTAAAAGTCATGCAACACTCCTCCTTTTTTAGCTTCCACCATATCGTCTTCTGCTCTGCCTTTGCCCTCTTCATCTTCCTCACCATCAGAGTCATCCTGCACACAACCATCCTATGCTGTTTGGCTACACTCTCGCCTACCACTACTTTGCTGTCACTGATCTCCTTCAGATTACACCGTCTACGCAAGATGTAGTCTACCTGTGTGCTCCTACCACCAATCTTATAGGTCACCCTATGTTCCTGCCTCTTCTGGAAGAAAGTATTCACTATAGCCATTTCCATCCTTTTTGCAAAGTCAACTATCATCTGTCCTTCCGTGTTCCTCTCCTGGATACCAAACCTCCCCATCACCTCCTCATCACCCCTGTTTCCTGCACCAACATGTCCATTGAAGTCTGCACCAATGACTACTCTCTCACTTCTAGGTATGCTCTGCATCACTTCATCACAGTCCAGCCTGAATTTCTCCTTCTCCTCCAGCTCACATTCTACCTGTGGAGCATACCCACTAACAACATTGAGCATCACACCTTCTATTTCTAGCTTCAGACTCATCACTCTATCCAACACTCTTTTTACCTCCAGGACATTCCTAACAAACTCCTCCTTCAAGATAACGCCTACTCCATTTATCTTCCCATCTACACCATGATAGAACAACTTGAACCCTACTCTCAGTCCTATACTCTTGGCGTTCCTTTTCTCTCTTCATACGAGCACACTTTCCTCATCTCTTTCTTCGACCAACAGAAGTCCAATTTCCACTGGCGTCCTGTAGGTCAACAGCGCCGATGGCGGTCGTTGTTAACCCGGGCCTCGACCGATCCGGTATGGAAGTCATGGGTTTGATTCGCATCTTTGATTTGGCAAAAGTTTTACGCCGGATGCCCTTCCTGACGCAACCCTCTGTATTTATCCGGGCTTGGGACCGGCACAATAAGACACTGGCTTGTGTCCTCTTGTGGCTACTTATTGTGTAAAATTTATTTTAAATTTCATCATATCAAAAATATTTAGCATATTTTTATTGCTTAAATTCCCTGAGATATTGTGATATTATTTTAGGGCCATGTTGCCCACCGCTACTTCAGAGATATGTATTTTTGCTTTACTGAGTTTTGGTTTACAAGTCCTAGGTGTGCCTATCTGGAACAGACTAACACAGAGCTATCTACGTATGTGTTCACCTAGCTTTAAGTTCTCCCTTAGATTTTTTGACTCCTGTTTATTACTTAATTAACAAAGCTTGAATAAATGGAAGACAAGAGATATGTGGTAGCATACTATTGAGTCTATGGGAACAAAACATCACATACTTAAATGAAGTAACTTCCCATTTATTGGCTTTCTTGTTTCACAATGGATAAACTTTAAGACATAGTTATACTGTGTATAAAATAAGGGTGAGACCAAGCAAGTACCTTAACATAACTAAAGTTTGAAAGAGTTTTTTTTGTGGTTTTTATTTTGGGCAGGGTGTGTTTGAATTTGGAATGTGAAGGTGAAAAAACAGTTCAAGTTTGTTTTACATGGGAGCTAAAAGACGGGTTCTGATCAGAGTTAACTATGATTTGTTACGTACCTGCTCGAGGTCAAAGTAATGCTGTCCAGCGTAATTAATTCTTATAATAATGAGTTTCAGAGTTGTTCAAATCCCATCATCATGAATTCAGTTTATCTGAGTTTAACATCAGGAAACTGTATCATATCATTTTTAGCATAACAATGGGGTTGTTCCTCTTTCCTGTAGGAAGCGTGGACATTGTGAATAAAATGAAATCACCGTGACTAACATCGGCATGCACAGAGGACTCACTGTTCACAGGATCACAGCAGGGTGTAATAAATAGGAGTTATACTACAGTATAAGTACAGTTCCTTTACATTCATACTTGAATTGTAGTCACACACTCCTGGACCACACAGCCATCTTAGTTTTTATATTTTGATAACAATGCTGCAGTTTTGTTTTTGTTTTTTTATCAACAAGCAAGACTCCCAATTAAAGAAAAAAAAAGTGTGGTTCACGCTGATTTTCATCTGAAATATCAAAGTAAATCAGGAAAGGTGTTGCCAGCCTTGGTGTTTTGTCTGCCTATTTTTCCACAATGTGGCTGGAATGCATTTCCGATGTGTGCTGTCAGAACAGAGATCCAGTTTGTTATTGGTACACTTGAGTCACAGCAAGTGTGTTGGCTGGAACAGCTGGAGTGTGAAAGGGGTGTGGAAGGCATCAATAGCACTGTCATGCTTTGTTCACATAAACTCACTGGTATGCTACCACATATCCCTTGTCCTCCATTTATTCATGCTTTGTTAATAGCATCAGAGGCTTTTATTCAGTGGTTTATATTAGAGATTTGTACAAATACATGTCACAGAAAGCTTGGTAGGAAGAGGAGGCTGTAATTGTAACCAATTAATTCATCTATAATAACTGTTGTCCTAACCAAGAGAGCATAAACCTGCTAACAGAAAAAGTGCATGGGTAATGCATAATGAATGGGAATGAATCATTATACAGTGGTATTTTCTGTCAAATAAAACATCTGTTTTTCAGCTGCACATATTTTGTGGTCCTCCTGAAGCTGCAATGTGTCCTGACTGTTTCTTCTGACAATTCTTCTGCATCAGAATTGATCTTTGACACAGCTATATGGAGCGTCCTGTTTTCAGTGTGTAAAAACCTTTATTTAACAAGAATAAAAGCTCATTGAGATTAAGCCTCTTTTTCAAGAGTGCCCTGGTCAAGACAACAATAGCAAGCAGTTTCAGACAAACAAAATAGTTATACACAAATTTCATAATACAAAATATATATTCCATATGCATCAATAACAATATAAGCAGAAACTTTTTCCTACAGTCAGCCATATCGATGGATTAATCAAAGCATCTGCAGACAGATTTGTTTGCTTCCAACTTTCTCTTAGAAGTATCCAATGAAATCATTCATTGAATCTCAACTCCTTTTATAACTCCTTTTGATGTTGTTTGTGAGAGAAAATAATTGGCTTCAGAATTCCTAATTTCCACTGTGCATGCATGACAAAGCTGTCCAAAAGTCAACCAGTCAGAGTGCTGATCAGAATTTTGATCAAAATTAACAATGATATGAATCTACTGTATATCACTGAAACCTTGCCTCAACTCAGCACTGTCATGTCAAAGATATAAGTACTGCTGCCTGAAAACATTATTGCCTTTCATTTGTCTCACCTCACTATCTAAACTTGTTGAGATCTATGTAAAACCAGCCGCTGAATCTGATGAATGGAAGAGTTTATCATGTTTCTCTTTGTCATTTGGCTTACTGTGCATCAGCTGTCAAGCAGAGAACATGGTGCTAACAATTGGGACGCTAAATGAATTACTGTAGCAAAGATTTAAGGTGTCATCTTTCACAAAAATGCCAGAGGTTAAAATAGTCTTGAATGACTATTTTGTAGTGTCTATTTAGTGCTACGAATGACACAGACATAAAGAAATATTTTAGGGGACAGGGCAGACTATAGTGCCTAGTGTTACTGACTAATTCAAACTAAATTGGGATGTTTGAAACCTGTGTGAATGTCGGGGAGAATAATACATCTGCTTTTGCGGATTTTTATTTTTAGTCATTACTTTGCTTTTAGACTCTTTGAGTATGCGTGTGTATTCTAATTAAACATAGCTGGTGATTATCAGAGAGTGGTGTTGATGGTGTTGTTCATTCACTGTGTGAAATACTGTATATAGAAATTGAGTCATGGAGTTAGAAGATTTTGATAATCGTTTTGCATAAACGTGACTATAACTTGTTTTCATATCTATAAATAAATGTGCATGTTGAAGAAGTGGTTTGATCAGTAAATAATACCAAGTGTAGCTGGTTAGACCCAACTTGTCCATTAATGTATCTGTGTTACAAAACAGTACAATTTGGTGGTGTTTCCATCATGCTGTTGACCTGTGTGTCCAATGCTGTGTGTCCAGTGCAGGTCGCATGTATATTTAAAAATCAGAGACAAAGCTGAATTTACGCCAGGGCTAGATACGTCAACAGGACAGCAACCCTAAATGCTATTCAAATTCTACTTCATTGGAAACCATAGAAAACATTTAGTGGCTGTTATTTCTGCAAATACAGACTCTACTAAATACTGATGACATTTTTGTGTTGGGGTGCCCAAATTAATGTACCTGCCTATGTTTAAATAATTATTGCAGTTTCTGTAAATCCTAAAAACTCAATTTCACTTCTCAAACACAGCTTTGTTCATCTTCTATATTATATATCTAACTGAAAATGTTGATCCAAACAACAACTTATAAAGGAAAATCAGGAAAATTATCAGGGGTGCCCACATTTTTTCATACCCAGTAAATTGCAATCCCTACTATCATTGCCTGAATTGATTCCACAAACATCTCATTTACCATGCCTGTAGTTGGAATTCAGCTACACAGACACCATTTTTCCATGCCAGAACTTGCCTGTAGAGTGATCTAAAATACTGCACTTGCAGGTGGGATAAGGGAGGAAAGGATTAAGGCCCTTTCAAAACTCTAGTACCCCCTGGCAGTCTATTTCCAAACTACACATAACCTCACTGACTACTGGATTGTAGCTACATGACCAAAATAAATCTTCCCTTGCCTGAATGACACAAAGACTGCACCATGAGTTACATCTGGCAGAATTTGGACTGAGAAAATCAATACAAAAAAACAGTTCTGCAACTAATGTGTTTTAATTGTATTAAGAGAGAAGTTTATGGAAAATTAAACAAAAAAAATTCATCAATTATAATCATACTATTGTAGTCATTCATCCATTCATTCATCTTCCGAACGGAAGATGAATGAATCCTCCTTAGCAGGTCACATGAAGCTAGAGCCTATCCCAGCTGGCATAGGGCGTGAGGCGGGGCAAACTCCGGGCACGACACCAGTGTGCCGCGGTACTATTCTACAATTTCCATCCAGATATCTTGAAAGTTTGTCGGCAGATTTTGATGAAAATTTGTATCAAGGTGGATCTCAGAGGAAGATTTAATTAGATTTTGTGCCACAAAAGTGTGGATTGTTTTGTTAAATGAAGAAACAATATTATAGGTGGTCAAAACAGAAATGCAAGTAGATAACATTCTGTAATTTTTTACGGGTAAAACATCTGATGCCCTGCACTGATGAAAACTTTAGGTCAATGTAGCACTCTTTAATACACTGTATTTTACACAGACTGTATTTTAAACAGCTTCCTAGAGTCACAATTAGACATCGTCACCCAACAGTTTGTGCTGACCCCGGTGCTGCTGGGATGTGGAGCTCTCCACAGACTACCTCAGTGAACTGAGAAAGGACTGCATGTGTCAAGGTATGACCCATTGCAATGCTGTACTTAACATGCATTGCAATGCATTCTACCATTGTACACTGACTCCGGGTTCCCCTTGGCTTGTTACACCCAGCATGCCAAAGCTAAACTGCCCTTTGAAATTTTCACTGAGCACATACCCTGGGGTGATAATAAACTGCACCTTTAAAGGAATTTCAATGGATACTGTTGTCAAAACAATTTAGCAAACCTATGAAATGTTTGCCACAGAATGAAATGAGGTCATAATAACAGACGATACATGAAATATTCAATAACCTTGAATTTAAGCTTTAGTTATTATGGATCTTGACTTGAATTACATTGGTGGTAGCAATGTTACAATAAGGACCTTGACAGTATCTCTTTGTTTGTATATCAGCGGCACACAGAAAGGCTATATCCGATTTTTAGCCCATCCAGACTGAAAGCGGATGGCTAGTTTGTAGTCTTAACAGTCGTATACCACATGAAATCCGGTGTTTTCAAGAAAGATTGAAATCACTTTCAGGAGATAGTTTCAAATCACATTTGGACAGATGTATATCTGTCCAAATGTGATTTGTGATCAGTCTGAACAGCTCCAAACACACCGATCGGTTTTGACTGTCCTTGACGTCGCTCTATGCGCCACAAGAGCCAATGCACTTACAGAGGATGTCTCCAACGAGGGCGGCAGTGGCTCAGTGGTAAAGCGCGCAGTAGAGCGGGTCGTCCAATGTTCTAAGATCAGCGGTTCAATTCCCGTTCCCGCCCAAAAAAACACCCGTGTGAGCTAGTAGTGGGAGGTGTCAAGTCACCTCCGGAGCAATGCTGAGGCGCCCTTGAGCAAAGCGCTGTCCCCCGTACAAGTTGCTCATATGGGCGCACCACAAAGGAACTGCCCGCCACTCTACCTCCCCTGCATGCGTACAGGCCCCCTGTGAGTGTCTTTGTCTGTTCAGGGCCTGTACACTAATATATACAGTATATATGCATGTCAAACACTAGCGTTGTGCTATTAATTTCCCCTAGGGGATCAATACAGTGTATAAAATTAAAAAAAACAAAAAACAAAAATCCAACGTCATTGCTACGGCAACCTGTCAGACTGGCCAATAATACAGCCCAGTCAGAACAGCTTAAGATCTCATTTGGACAGCATTGTGGACAACATTGTGGACAGTCGGCCCTAAAAATCCGATATGAAAGGGAATCTGATGGGAATCGGATTTGCTTGCATTCTGATCGCAGCCATAGAGAGTGCACTTTGTATTTGTTTGTGCGTATTAATGTGCGGGAATGAAGGATGAATAAGGACACCGCAGTCCTATCTTCGACACAATGTTTAAAAGAACCTTTCTTAAAAGGAAAAAAAAACATATTCAGAAGAGATTAGAAAAGGAGGACAAGCACTATTGAGGGAATTTTATTGCATCACTTCCAGACGCTCTGAACCACTTTGCATGTGCTGAGAGCAACCTCCATCAAAGGTCCAGCACTGCTCCCCTTTGTTATCCGTGTCAGAAGTGTGCAGGTCATTTAAAGGATCAACGCAGGCAAGACAAATGGAGTTGATGACTTCCTTGGCAGAGCTGTCAAAATGTGTGTAGAATAGCTGGCAGTATATTCACATTTTCAAGGAGTCACTGCTCCAGCCTTGAGTCTCCACATTCTTCAGGGAGATCACCCAGTAGTTCTTGCCTCTACCATTATCAGTGGTCATCCATTACCTTCTCCCTCCCGGATTTAGTGGACTCCAGTTTTCACATAGGCCCAGTAGATCAAATTAAGTCATTGTCTCACTCACCCTCTGAAACTTTTGTCCCACATGGATTAGAGCATTTATGGCAAAGTCGAGGCTCGGGCCAGTTCTTGCCCCTGAATGAATTATCCATGGCCCTCTGGATGGTTTGTAAGTAGTAGTTGAGCCAGCCAGCAGGCCACAGCCATCTGCTTGTCTTTTGCACGCACCAACACTACATTCTCCACAATGCAATGGTAGCCTGCAAAGTTGCTGCAACAACTGAGCCTCAGTTTCATTGTTCAGCAGCTGTCAGAGCAGAGGTTAACTTTCAGCTACCCCACTCCTCAAAAACAGCTAAACTTAAGGTGGACACTGAGAACAGGGGGTTTCAGGCCAGGTGGGAGGCAGATTACATGTCCACGGTGGTAAAAGGCAAACCTGTGTTTTTTTTTCTGTGTGGATAATGTTTGGCTGTAATGACATAATCTAAAAAGGCACCATCAAATGTCTCAGAAATGCACAAAGGCGTGATTTTTCTTTGAAGGAAGTTCATTCTTATCTGTGTACCTGTTGAAAAATGTCTTCACTTGAAATTCCTGGCAGAGCAATAAGAAAATAGTGCTTTTTTCATTAAATAATATGCACTCTTGGTTCAATGGGCTATGTGCAATAATTTCCATATGTTTTTTATAAACATTGAACTAGTCCATCCCTCGGCTTGAAGCAAATTTGTTTTTTTGAACCTCTTTGTATTTGACTTTGACATACCTGGATTAGGGGGACACTTATGTGTGCAAATCATAATGATGCCTTGAATTATTGATTAATGCTGTGGATTTGAATGTTCTCAGTAAGTCTGCATCCGATTATGACATATTTTCAGAACAGCCATGATATATTTATGTGAGATCACTCAGGTTAATCAAAAGGCAACACACACTGCATCATATTGAATTGAATTGAACAAAATGAAAAGTTTTTGAAATGGAACAGAACAAATCCAGCTGGATGATTTTGGATTTATTCTGATTAGGGTTCCCTACAAAGAGTCATTTTGTTTAAATTTACAGTATAATTTTAACAGAACATAGTACAAGGTAATGTGTTTTGCAATCACATTATTGTTTAAAAGCAAATAAACAAAAAATATGATTGTTTTCCATAAATGTCTAAATGTAATGTAAGCGCTTTTATAAGTCTTCGAATGAATGTGTGAATTTATTGTGAAAAGCTGTCTAAGATATTTTCCCAACAAACATTTTCTCTTGTATAGGAGGCAGATACAGATGACAACCAGGGGACACTTGGCTTTGAGGAGTTCTGTTCATTCTACAAGATGATGTCAACCCGACGGGATCTGTACCTCCTCATGCTCACTTACAGCAACCTCAAAGACCACCTTGATACAGATGACATGACCCGTTTCCTGGAGACTGAGCAAAAGGTACCTACTGTATCTTCACATGTGCTGTTTGATAGCTAGAGAATGAAACTGAATAACTGTGTCTTACACTCAAGTGATTGCAGTGTTTGGCTAGGAGTCAGAAGCTTTTCTAAATGCTGGACATAACTGAATTATATTTCACACCTGCTTAGTTGCAGTCCTAAAGGTGTGTACCCCATGAATGAATTCCTAATTTTTTGCATGGTTAAATATACTTTCCATTTTTATCATTGTAATGGTAACCGGTTTTCCAAACAGAACAAAAAGATGAGAGCATTTGAGTGCAGAAAAGCTGGATCAAAAGAAACCCTTTCTAAAGAAGACATTGACTGCAGCTTTTTATTTCCTTTAGGTTATTTTCTAAAAAAAAACAAAACCTTAGGGACACATTGATCTAAGGTCCCCCTGCATAAATATCTGGAGCGTCATAGAAGGTCCGCCGAAGGATATCAATTCTTACAAAGGGATGGCAGTCAATGAGTCAATAAAGTCAAAAAGTCAAACCTAACCCTACATCATTCATTGGTTCAAGGAGATTGTAGAAAAACAATGTATGTCGAATTAACTTGTTTCCAGGCTAAATCAAAAATAACCCTTCTTAGGTCAATACATTATTCATGAATGCATTTTCAAACATATATGGTTAATATAAATCAATTTTAAGCTTGCAAAAAATGTTATTTTCATTTAGCAAATTTTGTTTGCTAAATTTACTAATACAATAGACAGTGTACATCATGGGCACTTTATTTATAAACAAATGATAAAGTAAAAGCATTTTTAAGGTTATAAAAAATACAGTAATTATTTTGCAATAGTCGCATCACACATCTTCCGAACCACTTTATCTGCCATAGCGTGTCACGGGAAGCTGGAGCCCATCCCAGTTGTCTTAGGGCGTGAAGTGGGGCAAACTCCAGGCGCGACGTAAGTGGGGCGTGGAGCCACACAAAGACAGACAACCATGCACGCTCGCACTCACACCTACGGGCAATTTGGAATGGCCAAGTAACCTGATGCGCATATTTTTGGAGGTGGGAAGAAGCCAGAAACCCAGAGAGAACCCACGCAGACACGGGGAGAACATGCAAAGACTGCACAGGGCGGGACATGAACCCGAAATCACCTTGCTGTGCGGTGACGGCACTACCCACTGTGCCACCACGTCACTATTTTGCAATACTAAAAACTTTTTATTTTTCATTTTCGTGTTTTTATTCAATTTTCAAATTTAGCATTCAGGTGAAGTCAGATCTGACAGATTTCAAATATTCTGTCCATTTGGACTAAATCTGATTAAATGTATCTCTTTGTACTTTAAGAGTAAATGAAAATTTTTCCATAATGTAAATATCATATACAGTATATTGTCCAGCCATTCATCAACAGTGGGTGGTTCAACCATCAGCGATTTTCTTGTTAGTTTTTTTTACTTTCTGCAAGCAATATACCAAGCAACTTCGTGTCATTACTACAGACATTTTCAGTTGATACATTTCCCAAATATATATTTTGACACTGAAAAGAAATTCTTGAACCAAATATATTATTTATGTGTTACTGCCCTGTTACCTTTTCTGAGTTGGAGTTTGGCAGTAGGTTTATCATACAATGCAGCAATAGTACTAATTAGTGACCTGTAGAACCAAATTTTAATAGAACAGGAATTACCATCGTACCAAATCAAAAGCTTTATCAGCATCTAGACTTACGATGAGGGTGTCCAATTTTTGTTGTGTTTGTCTTCCTTATAACGTGTAGTGTTTTCCTGATGTTATCCTGGGTCTGTCGATGTCTAATGAATCCTGTCTGGTTTTCATGTATTAGCTCTGGTAAAACCAGCTCTAATCTTTTGGATAGTATGGATGTGAACAATTTATAGTCAATATTCAAAACACTGACTTTTGTTCTCCTATTGTGATTTTACGTTAGTCTATGATTTTGTTCCGCTGTGACCTTTGGTAAATGTAGTGAAGTTAGAAAGGGATCAATTTGATGTTCCTCTTTCAAATGTGGTTGTGAATATAGTGGTTTAAAAAAATTCTCAAAGCATTACTTACCATTTCCAGGCTAGTCTCTATTCCATTTTTTGTAGTGTTTTTTTTATGTATAGTTCTATCTGCTTGTTGTTTTCTCAGCTTGTATGCTAGGAGTTTAGCTGCTTTCCCTCCTCTTTCATAGTATCATTGCTTTGTAAAAAGAAGCTTATTTAAGATTTCATTTGTGTTTATTTGATCATTTGCCTTTTTTAGTATTGCTATTTTGGATTTTGTCCCTTCACTTTGTGTTGTCAAGTGCTCTCCCTGAAGTTCTTTCATTTCGTCTTCAAAATGTTTTTTTAGTTGCCTGATTTTCTTTTCTGTTGGTTATTTCTATTATCTCACCTCTAACAACCACCTTTAAGGCATCCCAGAGGACAGACGGCATCACCCCTCCATTGTCGTTCTGTTTCAAATATACAGTATTTTCCACACTATAAGATGCACTGGACTATAAGGCGCACCCTCAATAATTTGTTTTAAAATTTATTTCATATATAAGGCACACCGGATTATAAGGCACACACAATAAAAAAAATAAATTTATTTGATAAACTGCAGCAGCTGTAGTTGCGCAATCCATCCACTAGATGGAGCTGCGCTGCTCAGACAGTAATGATTGTATTCATGACTTCCTGACTACCTTTGAATGGCCCCTACTGTTATGTCAATAAGCCATTCTGAGCCTCATCAAGGAAACCTGATCACTTAATCACTTTGCCATCTTAGAAAGAAGTCAGCATGCATATTAAAAAACCTGACATTAAAAACTAGTTAAATTCTTTACGAGTGCAGTCAAGTGCGAACAGAGCAGATTATTTCCTGGTCTGAAGTTCGAAGCAGATATTTAAGCTCCGACGTTCGTCTTCGTTTATTAATTAAATATTGTTTCGATCAATCGGTAGTCCAATCGGAGATGAGGTGCAGCTCTTTGCTGCTGTGTGTCCTAAACAATTTTTTAACTAGTTTTTAATGTCAGGCTGCTAATTTACTGGCAAATGTGACGCTGTTTTACTCCTAGAACTGACTTTAACGTCAGTGTCTCACCGCCGTGAATCTCACAGCACGTCGCTGCAGACATAATACACAAGCCTGAATGCGCCCCTCCGCCGCCCCCCCAGAGCTATCAACTACATTTGTAAATCAATTGCAGCACACCCGTTGGCACCTTTGTCTAGCAGTGACAGCTCTGGAAATTTCAGAAAAGGCTGGAAGATCAGCTTTTAGGGTCTTCCATTCACCTTTATGCCAGTTTCTCCGTGTGTTTCCACAGACTAATAGAATGGACCGTCACTAGATTCCAGATGACAGCACAATGGCATTTTTAAGACCAATTGAGTTTAAAGTGGGTTATTTCCGACGCCAAATAAGAAATACTGAGATCAGTCAGTCCTACAGTCTGCTCTACCGTCTGAGAGCAGCTCAGTCAGAGCCGTGACTTCGCCCCTTGACTGCCGTTGTTAGGGGGCGTGGGCCCGAGTGCCTTGTGAGGGGGCTCCTCTGGTGGCGGAGTGCTGCATGACTGGCGGCCAGACTGCCGGCTTTTTTTCAGCGATCATGTTTTTAACCAATTTTAATATAAATATTAATCCATATATAAGATGCACCGGATTATAAGGCGCACCACAGGTTTATGAGAACATGTTAGGCTTTTAGGTGCGCCTTATAGTGCGGAAAATATGGTAAATTAATTTTAGTTTTAAGTTTCTCTTTAATAATTAGATTATTTAAAATGTTGATCTAATCCTAATGTTGAGGTGGCACGACACTTGGATTGGGCTATGATCTGATATCATACATGGGCTTATTTCACACTTCTCTAGTCTGTGGATATCTTTTGTAAATGTACAAAAATAGTCCATTTGAGAAAAGACATTGTAGGAGGATGAATAGTGGCTACTATTATTATAGCCACTATAATCATTGTATGATTTTAGTGGCTATGATTATTGTGGCTATAATCATCTCTCTCCACACGCCTACAATACCCATTTCTTGCATCAAAATGTTTACTTTTTTACTAAGTTTCTTGTTGTCAGATGTTTCATTTGAGGAATCTAATTTTGGGTTAAGTCAAATGTTAAAGTCCCCTCCACATATCACTGTTCCTTCAGTCTTAGTTGTCATTAGGTCATTAAGAGTAACTGGTTTATAGAAAGACCAGTTACTTTTAGGGGGAAACATACACGTTAAAGAGGCTCACAACGATACCTTCTATTTTACCTACAAGTATGAGAAATATACCTTCTTCATCTTTATATTCAGTTATATGTTCATAATTTACAGCACTAGATACAAGGATGGCCACTCCTTTCCTCCTCCCCGACTTATGGGAGAAGAAATAGACATACTTGAATCCTGCTTTATTTAGTTTGGCATGTTGAGTCATCAAGATGGGCTTCTTGTAGAAAAGCTACGTGAACCTTTTCTTTTTTAAGTTTGGACAAAATTTTCCACCTCTTAATAGGATTGAGTAACCCATTAAGATTGAATGTAGCCACTCTCAAAGGCATGTTCGGCACCTAGGTGATTCCTGTCTGGACTGCTCCCGTGACCCCTTAGTCTCCTCCCACCCTGCTGGAATGAACAAAGTGTAAACAAAAGGATAAAACAAAATAATAAACCCCCCATAAACACATATAGCACACATCATGAACAGTGACTCCCTCTGTAGGGGTCTATAAGCCTGACTCTACTGAGCCTGTTAACAGTGTCTCCCAGGGAAATCCTCCCATGTCCGACTGAAGGAGGGCCTTATGTGTGACAGGCAACACAGTGCGAAAATGGACCTGAAAGAACCCTTTAAATATCCAAAACTTTCCCTACGCTAGTATTCACAGTACTGTTCTCAGTTTGTTAGGAGCAACAAAAGAAGGTGAGGGGGCATACCGTCTTGTAAATGGTCTGTTAGGTCATAGATGGAGCCGATGAGGTTCTCCTGAAGGTACAAAGTTTTTCCTTGTAGGTCGATTCACGTTCTTTGCTTGTCGGTCCACTCTCCTCCAGGTGAGCCTCTGGATCTGCTCCATCATTGTGGCTGGAGGTCTGAGGATCTTCACGGTGTAACCTCTGCTGGATAAATCCTCCGTCACCTCCTCTATTGTGTTGTACATTTTCACGCCATCTTTGTACCTGACTCAAAGCCTGGCCGGGAGTTCACTCAGTTTCAGCTGCAATTGGCCATGGTAGCACTTGTTGCTAGCTAGGACGCTAACGTTGTTAACTTTTAGCATGGTGCCTCTGTGTATTGGTAGAGATTGTACCCCCTTATTGTTGTATTTCGCAATTATTTTTTTAAGCCTGCATGGGAGTAATACTAATATTTCTTGAGTTCGGAACGGGAGCTCTCACACTAGGCGACCATCTCAATGATGTTCCAACCAGAATTAAAAAATAAATTAATAAATAGTCTTAAATGAATGAGAATGACAGATTAGCTGATCAACAGACATACAGTATGTCCTGTACATGCTAGGCACATAGTGTTAAAAAAAAGAAAATTCAGATTATGTGAGGGTTTGTAAATCCATAAGATATTGTATAAAAGAACACCACTGTTTAAAAAATTCACTTGTGTCCCCACATAGCGTAAATTTATTTTTTTCTCATTTAAAAAAAACATAATGTCTTTCAACCAAACAGATACACGGGGGTGTTGTGGTGACTTCCAATTAGGTAAAATTCTACTCCTAGCCAATAGACTGGTAAAGGCCACAGCATTTGCCTGGATGTTTCTAAGGACGTGTATGGGCGGAACACCAAATATAGCTGTAATTGGGCATGGTTTCAGAGTGACTCCTAGAAGTCAAAGTTTGTTTGTTTTTTGTTTTGTTTTTTTAACAAAGCATAGTAATACTGCATTTCTGTAACTTACAGATGACTAAGGTGACCAAGGAACATTGCCTCGAGATCATCAATAAATTTGAGCCTTGCTCTGAGAACCAGAAGCAAAGAGTATTGGGAATAGATGGTAAGTTAATTTCAGTTTCAGCATACATTATATTTGTAATGGAAACTGGAAGAATTTTTGCTAACCAAGCTGACAAAAGCCAGTAATGGATTAGATTTATATAGCGCTTTTCTTGGCACTCAAAGTCACTTCAAGGTGGATCCATTATTCATTCAATCCTTGTACATACTTGGCAATGGTAAATCACATTTTGTAGTTACAGCTGCCCTGGGGCGGACTGACAGAATCCGCAGCTAATCAGTGCCTACGGCTCCTCCGACCACCACCAGAACAATCACACACATTCAAACACCAGCGAGTACCTCACTGGAGCCATGGAGGGTACAGTGTCTTGCGCAAGGACACAGACAGGGGAGCGGATATATCATAGAAATTAGTCATCTTAAGAAGACAGTCAGTGTTCTTTAGTCTTTTCATAACCTGCTATTTGCAGATGGTTGGGATTCATGTGAAGTTCTTGGGCTCAAAATGCAATTGACCACCATAAATACACATTCCTTTCCATTACCTGTTGATAAATGTGTATTAATCTGCGGGATGCAAAAATTTGTATCACTCGGAAGTGATGAGAATCTTTGTCATTTTCTTTGTTTAAAACAACATGATAATTCTTCTAGCTACATCAGGACAGTTTAGTATATTCTGTTTATGAATTAAAAGTTTTTGAATTCAGTGTAGCACAGGCAGATTTTGTACAAAAATAAATATTTTGCCTCAAGTATGTTTTACACTGATGGACTTCATTATTAATATAATAAATTATTTTGCTTTGTAGATGTTCCAATTACAGTAATCCCTCGCGATTTCACACTTCAAAATGCCGAGCTTCACTACATCGCAGATTTTTCATAGGTTGTTAGTATATTGAGACATGCATATACTGTATGTGTTTACAAGCCCCTGAAACAACCACACACACACAAGGGGCCTGCAGACATGCAATATATACAACGGAAGGCAGAGTGACGGGCAGATCCTTCTTTTGTGCACCCCGAATGAGCAGCCTGTAAGAGGGACGGCACCTTGCTCAAGGGTGCCTCGGCAGTCCTCCGGAGGTGAGTTGACACCTCCCACTGTCAGCTCACACTCTGGGTGTTTTTTTTGGGCGGGAGCGTAAATCGAACCGCCGATTTTGAAACATAGGATTACCCGCTCCACCTTCCATGCTGAAGCAGTAGTTATTAAACGTATTAGCTTTGCTCACTCACGGAACGCAGCGCACTTCCATGTATTAAAAAAAAACCCACTTAAAAACGCTTTAAACAATCTATAAAATTGTGAGAAAAGAAAATACAGATAGAAGATGGTCTCATATCAGTATGGGGAAGGTTCATTAACTTTTAAACTTTTTTTGCGGGTGGTCCTGGAACACATGAACCGTGAGAAATGAGGGATTACTGTATTGAGGAGTAAATCTTGTGTAAAATTATTTCAGTGCTCACTCTTACCATTGTGTATCACTTGCCAGACAAAACCTCTGTTGTAAATATCTGTTCTTAAACTGTCTTCCAGGTTTTACTAATTATATGCGCAGCCCGGCGGGGGACATATTCAACCCAGAACATTACAGCGTTAACCAGGAAATGAACCAGCCACTGTGCAACTACTTTATTGCTTCCTCACACAACACATACCTGATGGGTGACCAATTAATGTCACAGTCCAGGGTAGATATGTATGCCTGGGTGCTGCAAGCTGGCTGCCGCTGTGTAGAAGGTCAGCATCAACATGATAGATGGTTAAAGGTGTCCTATTATGAAAAACACATTTTTCAGGTCTCTACATATGAATAGTGGTCCTCCCTAACCCTACCATTTCCTAGAATCTGAAAAAAACAAAAGCTCCATGCGTCAATATAAAATTAAAAAGTCTGATGGACTCCATAAAAATGAGAACTTTCAAAACAGTGCCTGTCTTGATGGTACAATGGGAGTGTTTAACAGATTAATTGACATATCTTGAGCCCGTCTGCGAGAACATCCCCCTCTCTACCTGATAAGGTTTCGAGCCCCAAGGTGAAGTTTGTGTTCAGGCTAAAAGGTAGCAGTATGTGTCAATGGCCTGGCTCAGAGCTAGACACTGATAATTCCCAACAAGCTGTTGAAGTCAGCTGCTACTTTCAGTCACAATTACTTTTCGTAGCATTTATACTGCTCCAGAAAAACCCCGTAGAGAATGTCAGAATAAGTAGAATTTATTAAAGAGTTGTTAATAAATTCTTAATAAAACATGTTTCGTCTTACCTCTCTGGTACAATCCCTGTCAGCACTGTTAGTCTGTTTGCCCTCAAACATAGTTATCTGGTATCATGTCCGTGTGTTACCAATGCACAACAGACTGTGTTAGCTTAGCTCACCAGTCTCATTATTCGTGACGCTTGATGTGAAACACAGCTTTAATTATTTCCTGTGTGTATCATGTTTTTTCCTCGACTGTTCTCTTTCCCATTTAAAAAAAAAAGTTTTACTCCACAAGTCCCGTTTGGCTGTAATGAAAAAAAATGAGGGAAAACATGGGAAAAATACGCAGTAACAAAGTTACCTATAGTTTAAAACCTCTGGACCGCGATGAGAATGTGAACTAAATCTGGGGTGGTGGAGAGGCAGGTGTTTTTACAGAGGGAGCTCATTAACATGTAATGGCCAGCCCATTCGGACGAGGCATCTCAAGCAAAAGTATATTTGAACAATGTTCAAAGATATTGAGGACCATGAACAAAGTTTGGGGTAAGACATTTGAAATGCAGTGTAGTTGGCTTTCTGGCGGATGAATGACTTAAATTTCTAAAAGCATAATTTGGGACCTTTAATACTTGATTAGATTGATGTTTTTAAAAAATCAATAATTGTGCCACAGTAAAAATAATGAGCTTTTCTAAATACAACAAAACTATTTCAGTCATTTTTCCTTGTGATAAGCTGTTGAGCAATTAAATGGATTTTTCCAGTGAAGGCAGATAATCATAGTACTGTCTCTGCATTAGCAATTTAGTTCTACTTTAAAAACTGTATGAGTTCCCTACGCATTATTAAGCTGTAATAGTTTAGTTTTTAGTCTTAGTTTCTACTGTAGTTAACAACATCGCTATTATTTGCTCATCATAAAAGTCTTCAAAAGCATGTGCTTCAGGTTGATTGGCCGGTCTCAAAAATTGCCCATAGGAGTGAGTGTGTGTGTGCATGGTTGTCTGTCTTTGCTCCGCGGTGCACTGGCGTCGTGCCCGGAGTCTCCCCCGCCTCACGCCCTATGCCAGCTGAGATAGGCTCCAGCTTCCCGTGACCCGCTACGCGGATAAAGCAGCAGAAAATGAATGAATTAATAAATGTCTCCATTACAAATGCAGAGACAACGGCATGTAAATGTATAAATTACAAAAGTTTCAAGATAGATGAAAAGTAACCAGTCAGGTGATAGTTTTTAGTTGACAAAAAATGTGCACCTTATTTTTTTGTTAATAGATGGCTGTAGTTTCCAGAAAAGTCAATATTTAAATTTTGATCAAATTCTACTTTAAATAGTATACAGTACGGGCCAAAAGATTGGACATCTCTTCTCATGCAATGCTTCTCCTTTATTTTCATGACTATTTACATTGTATATTCTCACTCATGTAATCAAAACTATGAATGAACAAATGTGGGGTTATGTACTTAACAAAAAAAGGTGAAATAACTGATAACATGTTTTATATTCTAGTTTCTTCAAAAAAGCCATTTTTGCCCTGACGACTGCTTGGCATATCCTTGGCATTCTCTTAATGAGCTTCAAGCGGCAGTCATCTGAAATGGTTTTAGCTTCAGAGGTGTGCCATAGTAAGTAGTGGAATTTCTTGCTTTATCAATGGGGTTGGGACCATTAGTCGTGTTGTGCAGAAGCCAGGTTAATACACAGCTGACAGCCCTATTAGACAACTGTTAAAATTCATATTATGGCAAGAACCAGCCAGCTAACCAAAGAAAAATGAGTGCCTATCATTATTTTAAGAAATGAAGGTCAGCCAGGCCGTAAAAATTGTAGAAACTTTAAATTCGTCCCTAAGTGGAGTCGCAAAAATCCTTCAAGCGGGACAACGAAACTGGCACACATGAGGATTGACCCAGACAAGGAAAACCAAGAGTCACCAATGCTTCTGAGGAGAGATTCATCTGAGTCACCTACAGGCTGTGTGAGGGTCATGTGATCAAGAAGGAGAGTGATAGAGTGCTGCGGCAGATGACCTAGGACCTCGCCGGACCTAAACTAAATCGAAATGGTTTGAGGTAAGCTGGACCATAGAATGAAGGCAAAAGCCAACAAGTGGTAAACACCTCTGGGAACTCATTTGAGACCGTTGGAAAACCATTTCAGGTGACGACCTTTTGAAGATCACGAGAGAATGCCAAGAGTGTGCAAAGCGGTAATCAGAGCAAAGAGTGGCTATTTTGAAGAAACTGGAATATAAAACATGTTTTCAGTTATTTCACCCTTTTTTGTTAAGTGCATAACTCCACATGATGCCTTCAGTGAGAATCTACAATGTAAATAGTCATGAAAATAAAGAAAATGCATTGAATGAGAAGGTTTTGGCCCTTACTGCATTTTATTTATTGGGATTTTTTTAGTCAATGATCCATTGTGTATGTAAAATGAGTCAGTCTGCAGTTTGCTGTATGTTAATTAAGCATCAGATTTTCCATTTACATAAGTGTTTGAATAGTTCTATGGCATAGAGGAATTAATCTTTGGGGCACAAACAACAAATTCACAATGGTGTGTGAACATGTAATACACATATCTGTTATGTGCCTGTATTGTTGTCAGTGGACTGTTGGGATGGACAGGACGGTGAACCCATCGTTCACCATGGCTACACCCTCACCTCAAAGATCCTTTTCAAAGATGTCATTGAGACCATCAACAAGTATGCCTTCATCAAGAATGAGTAAGTATATGTAGACACACAAATCCATACGTGTTTGTTTTAATATTTTCACACTATTCTGTCCATTAATTGAATCCACCTGCTCACACACTCAGTGCCAACAGACCTCATTCACGTTTTATTATCTATGTAAAATAGATGGTCAGTAGCTAATTCTTTATTATTGTACGTGCGATTAAAGATGTTAATGGTGTGAGTTTAACTGTGGAATAGACACTTTACTCGGAAATCTCCTGTGCACATGCAACTTTACAACACAACACACTCTACAGCCTGCTATGAACACCTTTTTTGATCAGAATGATCATTCATGCATTTAGTTTTTTTTTATCCACTAGAAGGTTTTCACAACAGGCAGTGAGATATGTGTGTTGGATGCAATTTCAAAATGCAGCCATGTTGAACCAGCTGACACCAGCATGTTCCTTCATGACAACCAGTTACCAGGGACAAGCTTTTTTAGGAATTAGCAACATAAGCAGAAGAACGTTAAATCGAAGACATAACACCGAAATAAGCTTTCTTATTTTGTTCGGTCTGATTCTTTTAAAGGCTTGACATACTTCCTTTATCTCAATTTCTACTGCTTGCCACAACGTAGCAGTAAATCATGTCATGTAACCTAATGAAGTTATTAATAAAGTAGGATAAGAAACAAATGCTTCTATTCAGTATAAGTAATTATATTACACAGCCTCAGTCTTCAAAACACTGATATCCAAAGCATCCTGAGGCAAGCATAATGCCTGGCTCTGGGGGAAAAAAAAAAAAAAGCTGTCTGTTTTTTTTAATTATTATTAAAAATCGACAATCCCTTACTACCTAAAGATTTCATAATATTAAAGTCCTAACAAACATGCAGATATAGAGATAATAACGCACAAAGAGGACATGTTAAGATAATTCTATTGATATGCATACAGTCTGGAAGAAGCAGATAATCTATTTTTAGATTCAGTCTCTTCAAGTAAAATGGAGGAGAAACGTTGGATTTGGGAATATGATCACCCCTCTCTGTGTTTTTTAAAGCATAATTGTGGACCACGTATGACAGATAATTGGCTAAAACAGAACATAGTGAATCTCTCCATTCAACATCAAAGAGTGATAGCATTTTCCACAATACTGAATAAAAACAACCTCCTCAGAGGGCTGATGTGGACAAAACTGGGCCAAGACCATCCACAGGGGAAATGTTGCAGCCAGTAAATTGCAAATGAGGAGGTTACTATTTTAATAAAGCACCTTTTCATTTCTACTGATTAGGTTATGTTTTCATCTGTGTCTGTTTGGGTTATGCAAAAATTATGAAATCAATGAACTGATTTTGCACAATATCTTACACTATGAATATGATTTGCTCGGGGATCTTCCTCCACTCTGGCGGAAGAAAGCAAGGGCTATCAGGCGAGCTAGACAGTGAACAATGAAACGGAATGCTGTTAACCCCCAAAACAGCATCATTCAGAGAAATAAAATGTCTTTGGGTGGCTACAATTGCAAGTTTTGCAAGAACATGACACTGTGACTGGCTGGTTACCACAGACATGTCCCCAACATGGCAACATTATAACTAAAGCACACACGTCAGTGAAATTCAAACAGTCTTACTGATATTGCAACAATTTACAATCTGTGTCATAACTCGTGAACTACTGGGCCGACTATTGTCCTAGGCCAACAGTTCCATAATAGCTTCCTATATTTGACAGTTTTGTGTGAGTTGCCAAACTCAAATTTTCCAAATATAAACAACATAGGGCTATAATAAAAACTTGAGCCATTTTCAGGCGACATAAACACAGATGCTTAGTCATGCCATGTTCCAACCAATGGTGTGGTCTTGTGCACTAGTTGCTTCAACTGTTCCTTCAGGAACAGGATGTTATTTCATCAGTACACTGTATTTCAAATGCAAGTACATCTCAGGGAGCTAAAACACAGATGATGTGGAAGAAGAGGTACTGTCAGTGACTCATTCACATATCACATGCTATTCATATCTTTGAAAAACTCAGAAGGTATTTAAGTATGTCCTCTGTAAATGTGTATACACTGTTCAGTATGTGCACATAATACCTCATTTCTAAATCATGTGTCTATATGATTGTTTCTGTGTTGGTGGACAGATTAGAACCATATCACCTGTACTGTGAATGTTAAGCTGGTCCAGGTTTTGACATCTACAGGAGTATCGCTTACAATATAAAAACTATGACTTATTGACTCATTTTGTTCTGAGCACTTGTGGCTTAAATATTCCAGACTTAAGATGTTTTCTACATCATATAAAAACAAAAGTTCCTCAGAATTGTTCATTGTCTGTGAACTTTGATATTTTTCTCACCCAGCTTTTAATTAGCAACTCCTTTTTCTTGACTTCTCCATTCTCTGCTTTTTCTCCCTCTTCACATTGCTCGTTTTTCTTTCCTATACTAGACTCATAGTGTATACAGAACACTCAATGAGAATACATTTGTTTTTCCCTCTGGCTTTGAAAATGGTGCCCATTGGCTTGGTTGACAACTCAGTTCTTGTCTTCTGCCCATGTGCATACACACAAATATATTTGAGACTATGTGAGCATATTAAGTAATCTTCGAACACATACATAAGGGCATGAGCACAGACATACACTGATGCATATTTGTATATGTACATAGACCCTTTCTGAGTAATTGGTAAGACTTGCCTCTCATCACCAACTCATTCCTGGTGATATCCATTAGTCATCTTCTCCACTGGTCATAAAGTACATGTTAATTCATAGTATTTTTCTTTTAACCTAAACTATTTTTTTGTGTGTAGTATAAGATTTAGACCGAATTGTTATATATTCTGCTATTGCAAAATTTGTAGACTTTCTTCAATTAGTCTTTTTTTGGAGAAAAAAAAAAAATCAGTCTTTGTTGGCTGTAGCTCAGGTGGAGTGGCCATATACTCATCTAAAGGTCAATGCATTGAACTTTTGTTCCATTACTCATGCCCAGTGACAAGGTGGAGCGCAGAAGGGTGGACACTGTCATCAACTGTGTGAAAGGGTGAATGTTTAATGTCCCATTATACTGTACCTTTCATATGAAATAGCTTTGAATTCACATAGCTGTGATGTGTTGGTAAAGCACACACGTTAGTGTGATACTATCATGTTTGTGCACCACAATGTCATCCAGCTTTCATGACACTGGCTTTCTTTGAGATCGTTATGTTTTTTTTCGCCCCTTGATACAAATCAGAAGAGAGCATTGTCCATGGTTGCTTTGTTTTCACAAAGCTGATAAAATGGTCCTGAATATGCTCCATTGTAGGATCTACTGAGCAAGAAAGCAGGTGGAAAAAAAAAATCCTTTCAGGTTGGCTTAAAATGATGCTTTTGTTTAACGTCAAAACTTCAAAAGTTCCACACTGTACCCTTGTTCTCACTTTCAGCAATTGCCTTCATAGACATGGGTAAATTTGCTTTCACACATTCACATTTACACATTTACTGTACGCAAAAACATTATTTTTTCATGTCATGCTAATTGCCTCTTCATGTCAGTTATCTTCACTCATGCCTGATTTTGAACTCAAAGTATAACATATAACCCAGAAATGACACTTTTAAAGAAAATTATTTTATGTTTGGAAACTAGTATTGGTTAAAAGATTATCTATTATGTTATCATCTATATAATTTGCATATCACTCTGAAATGTGATACAGGTCAAGTTCTTTATAAATGTAAATTAATCACAAAATCGCACTCAAAAAATTCAGAAAAAAAGTAAAATGTTAGTAGTATTTATAGTTCTTTTATCAAGTCTGTTTAGTACGTTTTCCCACATTGTTGGATGTGTGGCTGTTCATCATTGTGTTCACTGGGTTTTTTCATTGCTCATTGTTTATTTTTTAGAACAGAGAGGGGTCATTGTGAAAAAATATACAGTAATATGCTAAAAATATGTATACAAAAAGAATTTTAATTAAAAATCCATACAATTCAATTTAACCAGGTATAATTATATTTGTGTAAGTACACACTTGTGAAATGTATGTGCATCTTTGATGCATTTATTCCAATCTAAATCATGAGGAGTAGATTAAAAAACCAGCAGCTGTGGTGAATAAATATATGGAGGAATAATGTATAGTGATTAGCAATGGTTTGTGTTACAATTAAAGATTACACAGTGAACATTAGAAGAACTAGCAATTTTTATTGTAAAGCACCTATCTTATTAAATTAATCTATTAAACCATGAAATGCAAATTGGCTGTACAGTGTCCAATGTACGAACACAATAGATTGCGAGAAACTGTTCTTAATCTGAATCGTTGCTAAATTAATATTTGTTGTTCCCCTTTCTGCCACAACTCCCGCCAAGCAGTAGTGTTTCATACGCACATCACCAACACTCATCTCCTTCGTCTCACCCAGTTTATTCTTACATTATAGATTGGAATTTAAAATATATATTGTGTGTTTTTAATTTGGGCACTGTCTATATTAAATTTCAGTCTATAACAAGCTTGGTGAGATGAGGGAGATGCGCATATGGAGGGGTGCTGCTCAACGGGGGGTTGTGTCTGAAATGGGTACTACTACATTTGGTCGCTCACAGAGGTACGAACATCCACCTGTTTGTAATTAGAATGTTCGTATCTCGGGGACCTGCTGTATCCAGAAATCTGTAATGTATGAGGGTAATGTAAATCCATCTTGGGAGAAGACAAAATTCTAAACAAATAATGTCATACCCTCTAAACTCTGTTGCAAGGGTCAGTTGATAATGGTTATTGAGAAATTGAATTTTTCTTCTTGCTACACCTTCCAGGCTATAACTCTGTTGTATTCAATTATCTCTCAGGTACCCAGTCATTCTCTCAATCGAGAACCACTGCAGTGTTCCTCAACAAAAGAAGATGGCTCAGTACCTGATGGAGATCCTCGGGGACAAACTAAACCTGTCCAACATCACAGCGGATGAGTCTGGACATCTGCCATCTCCAGAAACACTCAAGGGCAAAATTCTTGTCAAGGCAAGTTGATTGTTGGATGGAAGTCGTCCATCATTCTCCAAAGGGGTTACATTTAGCTCTCTCTATGTATACCCATATGAGCATCACTGCTTAATATAATTCAATAACATTTCCCAAATAATTTATAGAGGCCCAACCATTTTCATCAATGTATTGGTTTCATTAGTTACCGTATTTTGGCATATTTTGACATGATTGATCAAATTAAATTAAAGGGTGAGGTTGTTTATGAACTAACTACTGGCTGGCACAATGGGGTCAGAAATTAGGCATCTCACTCTCCGCATAATTAGTTATTACTATTAGTAGTTCATTGTATGAAAGGAAAGGTGTACATGAAAGGTAAGGTGTGCACAGACTGTGGTAATGACAGGAAAGGTGCACCAGCGATGCCGTTTGGTCTACAGACAGTGTCACTAAGGAAAAGAAAGAAGACAGAGCTGGAGGTGGCAGAGATGAAGATGCTGAGGTTCTCTTTGGTAATGACCAAGATGGACAGGATCAGGAACGAGTACATCAGAGGGACAGCACATGTTAGAGGTTTTGGAGATAAAGTCAGACAGGGCAGGCTGACATGGTTTGGACATGTCCAGATGAGAGATAGTGAATGTATTGGTAGAAGGATGCTGAGTTTTAAACTGCCAGGCAGGAGACGTAGAGGAAGACCAAAGAGGAGGTTTATGGATGTAGTGAAAGAGGGCATGAAGGTAGTTGGTGTGCGAGAGGAGGATGCAGAAGACAGGATTAGATGGAGGCAATTGATTTGCAGTGGCGACCCCTCAAAGGAAAAGCTGAAAGGAAAAGAAGATGATGATTAGTATTTAATTTTATAGCAGACTTGTGAATACTATTTTTCTTGGAAGTATGATTTTGCGGACGTATGATTGTATCTTTAGTCACTGGGGGCGGCGGTGCTCAGTGTTAGAGTGCGGTAGAGCGGCTCGTCCAATGTTCAGAGATTGACGGTTCGATTCCCGCTCCCGCCCAAAAAAACACCCGGAGGTGAGCTGACGGTGGGAGGTGTCAGCTCACCTCTGGAGCACTGCCAAGGTGCCCTTGAGCAAGGCGCCGTCCCCCTTACAAGTTGCTCATTTGGGGCGTACCACAAAGGAGCTGCCCGCCACTACCTCCTCTGCATGTGTGTTTGTTTGTTCACGGCCTGTACACACTAACATATGCATGTGATTTGATTTGACTAACTAGACCGTGCCACTAATTTCCCTTCAAGGATTGATTAAGTAAAAAAAAAAAAAAAAAAACATTTGAAAAACAAAAAATTGAATTTATTTAATATTTTGTGCTCTCTTAGACATGAGATATATAACAAAATCTTGTGGTGTATACATGCTAAAAAATTATGACAATATAATATGTGGAGATTCTTACGTATAGTATGTGATGACATTATTTCCCATTGGGATTTTAAGACTCTTTGGCCATGAGTGGAGCTTTTTTTCCCTTTAATAATGTTGATGGTGTGAGGTAAACAATAGTCAAAGATTATTAGCTGATATATTATTCGGCACAAACACGTGGACCCATTTCCTGCAGCTGGAAGGTATTGCACTCCAACTCATAATGCTCCCCAGGTTGTGTCGTCTAGCCAGTGTGAAACCTTCAGGAACATTTTCTGCTTGGTTATATAAAACATCACAATGAAGTTCCTGTTTTCTATTGGTTGATATTTAATATCCATCAGCTTTTGGTAGACAGATTTCAAAACACATCTTGAATCTGTGTGGAATAATTGTAATTTGTCTGACGGAAAAGGACTAAAGAGGCTGTTCCCTGGCCACGTTTAAATTAGGTATATAACGGCAGTATGAGGTTGGTGCATCATGAAACCAACCGTGTACTGCTAATCTATTTTTTTTTATGACACATTTTATTAAATGAATAATGTGGCTGATGGTGTAGCTGTACTTGTTTGTCAATCCACTAGGGGAAGAAACTGCCTCCCAACATTGATGAGGCTGCTGAAGAGGGTGACGTGTCAGATGAGGACAGTGCTGATGAAATGGAGGATGACTGCAAATTGGTGAATGGAGATGTATGTACCCTGTTTGATTTTTTTCTTGTTCTTCCTCTTCTTTTCCCTCCTCTCATGATATTCTCCCCTTCTGTCTTCACATTCCTCGTATCGTTCTCTTATGCTCATATCTCTGTTATGGGATTAAGTCTTTTACATTGTGGATGGTTATTTTTCTCATTTCCTCTTTTCCTGTTTGTCCCCACTTTTTCTCTCCAACTCTTGCCTATATCAAAGTGGAAGGTACTGTATGAATTCTTATCCAGTCGTATTCTACAATTTCTCATTCTGCCTATGCAAGTTAGGTTCACAAACCTTTCAAATATTACATCAGTTTAATATCTAATTCTGATTTCTATATCAGATGTATTATGTAAGGATTCTTTATCTGGAAACAAATTCGATTTAAAATGATGGAGACTATTAGGGTCAGGAACAGTAAATTATCAACTGACTCAAGCTGTTGGTCTTGGATGCCCTTAAAAAAGTGGTTGAAAGTTCCATGAAATGTTTTCTACTTCTCAAGAATTAAATTATACAGAGCAAAAGTTTGCTATGCTTCAACTAATCTGAATTTAAAACAGATCGCGAGTGATGCTTAACAGTAGATATAGGAACTATGCGTATGTATTTTAATATGATATATTTTAATCTTCTCTATTGTACTATAACATGATATGTGCTTTTAATGCTTTTCTAGTAATTTTACAGTTCCAATATATGCAGGGGACTTAGGTAAATTTGAATGAAATGACGCATACCTGATCTTTTCCGCCGTGAATTTTTTTATTTTTTTGAAAAATGACGTATAATTGAGAAAGACTTAACTCAAAATGACTTGCTCCTGTATTTTGTTTTGTAATGTGTTGTTTAACAATTTTGTGAATTATTAATGATAAGGGAATAGCCCCTCCATATTTAAAGTAGTAATGGCATTAAATGACCCTAAATGGCAATCAAAAATTGAACATTAAGAAATAATGACTTATGAACAATTCAACTTAAGAACAACCTCTCTGAACCAATTGTCTTCATATGTTGACAACTACCTGTACTTGTGTGCAGCCGGTAGAAGCTTTTAAGTTCGCTACACCTGATTATGCAAAAAGCTTTTTAAAAATGCACCACTTCGAAACCAAGACATGTTTATATTCCTATTTTCATAAGCTATTGAAAGTCATATTTTCCTGACTGACCTTAATTACATTTGAATATCCCATGGTTAATTTAGTTTGCACATTGTTATTTGTATTTGTTTAACAAATACTATTTTTAAATACAGTTACCCTTGTTCCTTACGGTTAATGCGTTCCAGGAACCACAAGCGATTAAAGAATCCGCGATCGAGTGACAAACTATTTATATTACAATTTACGGTAATTTAAATGTTTGTGAACCCTCCCCATACTGATTTAAACCACCTTCTATCTGTATAACCTTTTCCCACACTCTGATAGACTGTTTAAAGCACTTTTGTGTCTCACGTAAGTCCAAGACTGAAGGAACCGAGCGCACTTCTGGCTGCCATCAGCCAATAGAATGTGTGTATGGTATCACGTGACTGCCTACCAAAGTTCTGCAAAGAGATGGAGTTGCGAGCGTTGATTAGCAAATGTGTAAGGGGTCACTGTACTAAAATATATTTTAGTCTTCCACTATTTTTTAAAGTTTATTAAAAACAATTAAAAAAAGCAGAATTAGTAATTACAATATATGTTCTACGATTAAATTTGTTAAAGAAGAGAATGATATTTCTGAAGTTAATGGAGTCACGTATATATTCCCTAAGAGATCCTTTGTATCCACAATATCATCGTCATATCGGATGGACAATACTAACTGGGCCACATATTCAATTCCATGCAATATTTGTCCTATGTACGGACACTCCTCAACTTCCGTTTTAGATATGTTCCAAACGGCCGAACGTAATGTGAAAATGAACATAAGTCGTTACTATACGTTCCAGTAATGTGTGACCGTTCATACTGTATGTACAACCATAATTTATTTTACTGTATCATAAAACACTACTTCTTTTGACTACCACTATCACTTGTATACTTACACTTTTGACCAACCATATTTGCTTAAGGTTACAAATACAGAAAACAATGTACAGTATATGTAAACACAGATCACAGATACGACGTCTTAACACAAGGGTAACATGCAATGAACTGAGGCAAGGCACATTGTTGTTTGCGCCATGTAAAGAATGGACGCAGTGTCAAACGTAAGCTCGTTTGAACGTCTTGTATTACGGAGAGCACACTAAACTCAAAAATTCACTCACAATTTTTTTTTTTACAAAATTATTTTACAGTCATTTCAAACGTAAAATCTAAAAAACTAAAAAAAAACTAAAAAACTAATGAATGTACGTAGAAGAGCGTCTGTATTCAGTTCTGAGTGTTTTGCACAGCTCTCTTTGAACTGACTTGATGGTGCATGTTACTGTTGGTTGTTGTTAGATCACAAATGTTGCATAATTTCTACATAAACTGTCACCATATGGATAGTAAGTGAATGTGCATTGTACATAAGATTCAAGTCAAAAATGAGTGGTCTCTGTGACATATTTTATTTCACTTCATTGTTATAAGATACACCTCTACAAATGGAAATGTTTACATTACTCAAAGGTTCATCCCTTAACTCATATGCCAGGATCTGAATTATGACTTGTAATTCAGATCCTTAATAAGTAATGTCAGATCCTGCATACTATAATTAAATCCTTTCCTCCTCTGTGTTTGTTTAGGTCAGGCTAAGAAATAATTTCCACTACAGTCCAACTTCAGATAAAGTCAGTTAAATGAAAAGGATTGTTTATTTGAAAGTTTTAAGGCATTATTAATTATTATGCATCATGTGCATATATTTTATTGTGAGAGGTTTTTAATTTGAGTTTTTTAAAGCAATTGAGCATTTCCAAAGATAACACCGTTATCCATTCAAGTGAATTGACTCTTCAGATTTTTTTTCCCTATGTTTCAGAAAATGGATACAGATACATATAATTTCCTGTGTCTCATTTTAAATAACTTATGTTTCTGGACCAACCATTTGTTAAATAAACACAGAACCTAACTTTGTTGTACTACCCTCGCAAGAAGTATGGGATCATCAGTCTTGGACGAGCGCTCACTCAGACATTTTATTATGTTGAACAAACTCAGATAAAAAGCATGAAAAAATAATGAAGTTTTTCAAAAGTGCAACTCCTTGGCATTCAGAAACACTAAAATAAATGAAGAAAAAATATTGTGGTGGTCAGTAAATGTTACTTTCATAGAGAAAGTGCAGGGAAATAAATATGGAATCACTCAATTCTGAGGAAAAAAAATTGGAATCACTCCATTTTGAGTAGAAAATAAGGACACGGTCAATTTCCTTTCCTTACTCGGGCACTTGCCTCAGATTAGATCTGCTCGTTAGTCAGACATTAAAAACAGTACAGTTATCACACCTTGGAGGGCTGCTGGACCAAGTAGATTGGCAAGAATCATTGCTCCAACAAGAGAGATGTCTCTCGAGACCAGAGACAGGATTATCAAACTTCTTGAAGAAGGTAACTCTACACGTATGGTTGCCAAAGATGTGGCCTGTTCAGTCAGCTGTATCGAAGATCGTGACCAAGTACAAACAGCATGGGAAGGTTGTTAAAGTCAAGTGTACTGGTAGACAAAGGAAGACATCTAAGCGTCCAGACAAACAACTAAAGGCCATATGTCTTAAACAGAAAATGCACAACAAGGTAAATGAATAAATGGGATGAAGCTGGAGTCAATGTATGTGACAGAACTGTGAAAATTGCCTGGAGGAAATGGGATTTTCATACAGGAAAGCTAAAAGGAAACCATCATTGACAAGACTGCAATGGGCTAAGGAGAGGAAATCATGGACTGTGGATGACTGGATGGAGGTTATCTTCAGTGATGAGTCATCTGCATTGGACAAGGTGACGATGCTGGAACTTTGGTGCCATTCCAGTGAGATTTACAAAGAAGACTGCCTAAAGAAAACATCAAAATTCCCACAGTCCTTGATGATACGGGGCTGCATATCATGCAAAGGCACTGGAGAGATGGCTGTGGTTAAATCTTCAATAAATGTACAAGTAAATGCACATTGACATTTTGGACAGCTCTATTTTTGCTTCAATTGAAAAAAAAAATGTTTGGGGATGATGAAATCATTTTCCAAGATGACAATGCATCATGCCACAGAGCAAAAATGGTGAAAGCATTTTTTGGAGAAAGACACATCCAATCAATGTCATGGCCTGCAAATAGCCAAGATCTCACCCCAATTGAAAATCTGTAGTGGAAATAAAAAATAAATGGTCCACAGCAAGGCACCGACCGGCGAGGATGATCTGGCAACTGCAAAATCAAAGAGAGTTGGCACTAGAAAGATGAAGAATTCTGTTTGTCATTCATCAAGTTCATGCCTCAGAGACTGCAAGCTGTCGTAAAAGCCAGAGGTGGTGCTACTAAACACGAGTGATGTGTTTTGATTGTTATTTCTTTGTTTTACATGATTCCATGTTTTTTTTCCTCAGAATTGAGTGATTCCATATTTACCTGTGTTTGCTCTATAAAAGTAACATTAACTGACCACCACAATGCTTTTTCTTCTTTTTTTTTTAGTGTTTCTGAATGCCAAAGAGTTGCAGTTTTGTAAAACTTCATTATTTTTTCATGCTTTTTATCTGAGTTTGTTCTACATAATAAAATGTTTGAGTGAGTGCTCGACAGTACAGTAGACTTTTTACTGAAACCTGACTCATTGAGTCTCATTGAGTCAGGTTTTAGTGAGTCAGGTTTTAGTAAAATGCAGCAAGCACGTAGATCTTACATAAGTCCCTCTAGGATTGAGGCTCCAGTCTCTCCGGGGGCGTGGGTTCAAATCCTACTGCTGCCACCACATGTGTAATTGACTTCTTTTGATGAGGGCCAGGTGTACAGAAATCACCCAACCAAAAGATTGCAGATTCGTTGTCTTTCTCTACTCACAACTTTTACAAAAAGACAGTGTACTGTCAGCAGCACATCCTCCTGCTTGAGCTGATTCAGAAATTATGCTCACCATGCTTCAGGTCAGGGGCGTTATACTGTTGGTCTTGACCATCTGTCCTATCAAAGGAATGTAACCCAAACTCGCTTATACTTTAAGGTACAAAATTTAAAAAATAAATAAATAAAGTGACATGACACATAATTCTGCCACTCGTGGTAACCAGTCTGCTTAAGTTCACCAACCTCAGCACATGTAACAAAAACATAAACATTTTAACAAAAATAAACTACCCCTGTCAGAGTGGTATGCTGCGGTCCCTTTCACCTCCCTTTAAAATGATCATTGAAGCCAGGTGTGAATCTTTTTAGCAGGTTGAGGCCAGAAAGGGATGTGCGTATTCCATGCATTTGTTTGATGTGAATAAAAACAACGAAAAACTATGAAAACACTTGTAATTAATAGCTGACCTACTTGCATTCAAGTATTCAGGTTCGGCCATGTGGAGCAACCTGCTGAAATCATAACTTTAAATGAAGATACCTTGTAACATGAAGTAGAAAATATTTAATAATAATTAACATGGGAGGCTAGAAACATTAGTGGTAAGGACAGGCTGGCTTTACCACATGGGCTTGAAAATAAGTTAGATGTATTTTGATGCGCTATAATTCTGACATGGTTTAATAGTTGAACTTTAAACGTTATCCGTCAAGAAGTGTTTGCTGTTTCTAAGGCTTGGAGTATTTCCCTGATGCGCATGCCTTTTATCCATTATTGCGTTATTGCACAATTACGCATGCTCTGTGTTAATATCACAATTGTTTTAAAATCTTTATTGCCTTGAACTAACTCAATCATGTATTCTGTTTTTGATAACTGAGACTGTATAATGTCATAAAATAGTAAGTAAAAGCTTCCGCAGCTAGGGATGAGGATCTTTACATTACGGGTTTGCTTCAACCAATTGTCCAAAACCCATTACTTAGAAAGCTTTAAAACAGACCATCCATACATCCATCCATCCATCTTCTTCCGCTTATCCGGAGTTGGGTCGCAGGGCAGCAGCTTAAGCAGGGAAGCCCAGACTTCCCTCTCCCTAGCCACTTCGTCCAGAGAATCCCAAAGCGTTCCCAGGCCAGCCGGGAGACGTAGCCTCTCCAGCGTGTCCTGGGTCGTCCCTGGGGCCTCCCCTGGTAGGACGTGCCCAGAACACCTCACCAGGGAGGCGTCCAGGAGACATTCTAACCAGATAACCAAGCCACCTCATCTGGCTCCTCTCAATGCTGAGTCCCTCCCGGATGATCGAACTTCTCACCCTATCTCTAAGGGAGAGCCCGGACATCCTGCGGAGGAAACTCATTTTGGCCGCTTGTATCTGGGATCTTGTTCTTTCGGTCACGACCCACAGCTTGTGACCATAGGTGTGGGCAGGAACGTAGATCGACCAGTAAATCGAGAGCTTTGCCTTTCGGCTCAGCTCCTTCTTCACCACGACGGACCGATACAGAGTCCGCATCACTGCAGATGCTGCACCGCTCTGCCTGTCGATCTCCCACTCCATCGTACCCTCACTCGTGAATGAGACCCCGAGATACTTGAACTCCTCTACTTGGGGCAGGATCTCATCCCCAACCCGGACAAGGCACTCCACCCTTTTCCGACTGAAGACCATGGTCTCAGATTTGGAGGTGCTGATTCTGATCTCAACCGCTTCACACTCGGCTGCGAACCGCTCCTGTGAGAGTTGGAGATCGCGGCTTGATGAAGCCAACAGTACCACGTCATCTGCAAAAAGCAGAGACGCAATACTGAGGCCACCAAACCGGACACCCTCAACGCCTTGGCTGCACCTAGAAATTCTGTTCATAAAAGTTATGAACAGAATTGGTGACAAAGGGCAGCCTTGGCGGAGTCCAACCCTCACTGGAAACGAATCCGGTTTACTGCCGGCAATGCGGACCAAACTCTGACATTGGTCATACAGGGACCAAACAGCTCTTATCAAGGGGTTTGGTACCCAATACTCCCGAAGGAACACGGTCGAACGCCTTCCCCAAGTCTATAAAACACATGTAGACTGTTTGGGCAAACTCCCATCGCCCCTCATGGACCCTGCGGAGGGTGTAGAGCTGGTCCACTGTTCCATGGCCAGGACGAAAACCACACTGCTCCTCCTGAATCTGAGATTCGACTTCCCGACGGACCCTCCTCTCCAAAACCCCTGAATAGACCTTGCTAGGGAGGCTGAGGAGTGTGATCCCCCTGTAGCTGGAACACACCCTCCGGTCCCCCTTCTTAAAAAGGGGGACCACCACCCCAGTCTGCCAATCCAGAGGCACTGTCCCCAACGTCCACGCGACATTGCAGAGGCGTGTCAACCAGGACAGCTCCACAACATCCAGAGCCTTTAGGAACTCTGGGTGGATCTCATCCACCCCCGGGGCAGAGGATCTCATCCAACCCCACCACCGAGGAGCTTTTTAACCACCTCGGTGACCTCAACCCCAGAGATAGGAGAGCTCGTCTCAGAGAACCCAGACTCTGTTTCCTTACGGGAAGGTGTGTCGCCGGAATTGAGGAGGTCTTCGAAGTATTCTCCTCACCGAGTCACAACATCCCGAGTTGAGGTCAGCAGCGCCCCATCCCCACTATACAAAGTGTTGATGCTGCACTGCTTCCCCCTCCTGAGACGTCTGATGGTGGACCAGAATTTCCTCAAACCCGTCTGGAAGTCATCCTCCAAGGCCTCACCGAACTCCTCCCACGCCCGAGTTTTTGCCTCAGCAACCACCAAAGCTGCATTCCGCTTGGCCAGCCGGTACCCATCAGCTGCCTCAGGAGTCCCACAGGCCAAAAAGGACCGATAGGACACCTTCTTCAGCTTGACTGCATCCCTTACCGCCGATGTCCACCAACGGGTTCTGGGGTTGCCGCCACGACTGGCACCAACCACCTTACGGCCACAGCTGCGGTCGGCCGCCTCGACAATGGAGGTGCGGAACATGGTCCACTCAGACTCAATGTCCCCTGCCTCCCCCAGAACGTGGGTGAAGTTCTGTCGGAGGTGGGAGTCGTAAATTCCTTCTGACAGGAGATTGCACCAGGCGTTCCCAGCAGACCCTCACAATACGTTTGGGTCAGCCAGGTTGGACCGGCATCTTCCCCCACCATCGGAGCCAATATGCCACCAGGTGGTGATCGGTTGACAGCTCCGCCCCTCTCTTCACCCGAGTGTCCCAAGACATGCGGCCGCAAGTCCGATGATACGACCACAAAGTCGATCATTGAACTGCAGCCTAGGGTTTCCTGGTGCCAAGTGCAGGTATGGACACCCTTATGTCTGAACATGGTGTTCGTTATGGACAGTCCGTGACGAGCACACAAGTCCAATAAAAGAACACCACACAGGTTCTGATCGTGGGGGGGGGGCGTTCCTCCCAATCACGCCCTTCCAGGTCTCACTGTCATTGCCCACGTGAGCATTGAAGTCCCCCAGCAGAACGATGGAGTCCCCAGTGGGAGCGCTCTTCAGCACCCCCTCCAAGGACTCCAAAAAGGGTGGGTACTCTGAACTGCTGTTAGGTGCATAAGCACAAACAACAGTCAGGACCCGTCCCCCCATCCGAAGGTGGATGGGGGGACTGGTCTCGTCCACCGGGGTGAACCCCAATGTACAGGCGCCAAGCCCGGGGGGCTATAAGTATACCCACACCTGCCCGGCGTCTCTGACCATGGGCAACTCAAGAGTGGAAGAGACTCCAACCCCTCTCAAGAGGACTGGTACCAGAGTCCAAGCTGTGTGTGGAGGTGACCCCAACCATGTCTTCTCGGAACTTCTCGACCTCACACACCAGCTCGGGCTCCTTCCCTGCCAGAGAGGTGACATTCCACATCCCAAGAGCCAGCTTCTGTAGCCGGGGATTGGCTCGTCAAGGTCCCCGCCTTCGGCCACCGCCCAGCTCACAATGCACCCGACCCCTACGGCCCCTCCCAAAGGTGGTGAGCCCATGATAAGGGGGACCCACGTTGTCCTTTCGAGCTGCGCCCGACCGGGCCCCATGGGTGCAAGCCCGGCCACCAGCCGTTCGCCTTCAAGCCCCACCTCCAGGCCTGGCGCCACAGGGGGGCCCCGGTGGCCCGCGTCCGGGCAAGGGAAAACGTGGTCCATTGTTTTTGTTCATCAGACTACAGTGTAAAATTTAGTCCTCGGCAGTGCTTGGGAGCTGAGCTGACACCTCCCACTGCCAGTTCACGCTCCAGGTGGCTTGGTGGGAGCGGGAATCAAACCGCCGATCTTGGAACATTGGACGATCCGCTCTACCTCTCTGCCACTTTACTCCTGAGCCATTGCCGCCCCTTAAAAAATTACAACTTTTGTAATGTGGAAATTAGAAAAAAAAACAAAAACATACACTTGGCATACCTTAGTATAATGTGGATGATTGTTGTTATTCTTTAATCTTACTATCTTTTCTTCTGCAGACTTCAGCTAACAGGAAGCAGGTGGAGAGCATGGCCAAGAAAAAGCTGGAAAATTTAATGAAGGAGTCTAAGATCCGAGATCGAGAAGACCCAGACAGCTTCACGATTGCAGCCCTCCCACCTTCGGGGAAGCCTACAACCAAAAGTGGCTCAAAGGTAAAAAGACAGGGGACCATGAGTCTCGGTCACACCACACTAGGCATTGCAGCAATTAGATTTGTGCTGCACTATGAGAGCATGGCGTCACTGTTTGATCAATAAACTGATTAGCACCTGGTTTCCAACAGCTGGTTTCCAGTGTATGGTCACCATCTCTTGGTCTCCAGCTCCTGGTCCCTAACCCTGACCATAATTCTCACTTCAAATCGAGCTACAATTCTGAAGTTCTGTTATTCAAATGTTGCTTAATGTTCAGGACCTTGCTTGGGTAAGATGCAGATTATATTTTAGAATTGTATGTGTTAGTGTGAGATATTTCTGTGAATGTTTAACTTTTATTTTTGTGGTGTCAATGTGTTCATTCCTGTTGTCGCCACCAAAGCTTGTCTGAGAAACAGAGAGGAGCTTTTGTTTGACATTACATCAGTTCATTATAGTTCTTTGCTACTGATTAGCCCTGCTAGTTTCCTCTTTAAAGTCAATATAGTGTGCCCTCGCGTATTCACGCATCAACACTTGCGACTTCACCTCATGGCGGATTTTTGGTAGGCAATCACGTGATACCATACGTGCCTTCTATTGGCCGACGGCATCCAGAAGCGTGCTCCATTCTGTGAGTCTCGGACTTATGTGAGACACAAAAGTGCTTTAAACAGTCGTTAAAAGTGTGGGGAAAAGTTGATACAGATAAAAGGTGGTTTAAATCATTATGGGGAGGGTTCATAAACGTTTAAATTACCGTAAATAATAAGAGAAATTGTCGCTCTATTGAGGAATTTGTTAATCACGTGTGGTTCCTGGAACGCATTAACTGTGAGGAACGAGGGCACACTGTTTATTACAATGCATGACACCTCAAATCTTTTTTGTTATAATCCCCGAAGGGAAATTAAGAATGCACAATAATATTTAGAAATTGCACAATAATATTTAGAAATTCTCTTATGATGCCTGTTTTTTTTCTCAATTGTGAAATAAATTTGTTCTCTGTTAAATTAAGATATTTAAACCAAATATTATGGTGGGCCAGGCAAACAGTTCAGTGAAGTAATATCGTAGAATAAACATCCATCCATGCATCTTCAACTGCTTGTCTGGGGCCTGGAGGCATGCCCATTCTTGCCTCTCCCCAGACAAGTCCTTCAGCTCCTCTGGGGGGATTCCCAGGCGTCCCTGCGGTCTCCTCTCTGTAGGACATGCCCAGAACACGACCCCAGGGAGGCGTCCTGGAGGCATCCGGAACGAATGCCAACTCAGCTGGCTCTGCTCAAGGCGGAGGAGCAGCAGTTCTTCTTCAAACTCCTCCTTGGTGACTGAGCTCCTCATCCTATCTTAAGGGTGTGGCTAGCCACTCTACGGCGGAAACTCATTTCAGCCGCTTGTATCCATGATATTGTCCTTTCGGTCATGGCCATAGGTGAGAGTAGGAACGTAGATTGACCGGTAAATCGAGAGCGTCGCCTTGCGACTCAGCTCCTTCTTCACCTTGATAGACCTACACAGTGACTGCATCACGACGGAAGCGGCATCGATTCGTCTGTCAATCTCATGTTTCATCCTTCCCTCACTCGTGAACAACACCCCAAGATACTTAAACTCCTCCACCTGGGGCAAGGACTCTACACAGACCTGAAGAGGGCACACCACCCTTTTCCGGTTGAGAACCATGGCCTCGGATTTAGAGGTAATGGTCCTCATCCCACTCGCGTCACACTCAGCTGCAAACTGTCCCAGTGCAAGCTGAAGGCCAGATTTGATGCAGCCAACAGGACAACATCGTCAGCAAAAAGCAGAGATGAAATCCTTTGGCCCCAAACCAAACTCCCTCCAGATCCTGACTGCGTGTAGAATTTCTGTCCATAAAGATTATGAACAGAACCAGTGATAGAGGGCAGCCCTGCCGGAGTCCAACATGCAGCTGGAACAGGTCTGACTTACTGCCGGCAATGCGAACCAAGCTCTGGCTTCAGTCATACAGGGACCGGACAGCCCTCAGCAAAGTGCCCCGAACCCCATACTCCCGAAGCACTCCACACAAGATACTACAAGGGACATGGTCGAATGCCTTTTCCAGATCCACAAAACACATGTGGACTGTTTGGGAAAACTCCCATGAACCCTGGAGCACTCGATGGAGAGTGTACAGCTGGTCCAGTGGTCCGCAACCGGGACAAAAAACGCATTCTTCCTCCTGAATCCACGGTTTGAATAAAGGACTAATCCTCCTCTTCAGTACCCTGGAATGACTTTCCCCAGGAGGCTGAGGAGTGTGGTCCCGCTATAGTTGGATCACACCCTCTGGTCCCCCTTTTTGAAAAGAGGGACCACGGCCCCGGTCTGCCAATCCAGATGTACTGTTACCTGACTGCAATGCGATGTTACAGAGACGTGTCAAACATGACAGTCTCTGCACATCCAGAGACTTCAGGTACTCAGGGCGAATCACATCCCCCCTGGTGCTTTGTTACGAAGGATTTTGGCAACCTCGGTGACTTCAGCTTGGATGAACTTATGGAAATCCCTGTGGTTGAACAAGGTGTTTGTTATGGACAAACTGTGACTTGCACAGAAACCCAATAATAGAACACCACTTGGGTGCAGAGCGGGAAGGCTGTTCATCCCAATCACACCTTTCCAGGTCTCACTGTCATTGCCCACCTGAGTGTTTAAGTCCCCAAGGAGAACAATGAAGTCCCCAGTCAGAGAAATATTTAGTACCCCTCCGAGGGACTCCAAGAAAGCTGGGTATTCCACGCTGCTGTGGAAGGCCTGCGACCCTCTCGTTCACTGGAGTGAACTCCAACATATGACGGCTGAGCTGTGGGGCTATAAGCAAGCTCACACCAGCCTGCCACCTCTCACCTCGGGCAACACCAGAAAAGTGGAGAGTCCAGCCTCTTTCAAGGGTTTGGGTTCCAGAGCCCAAGCTGTGGGTGGAGGTGACCCTGACTATAACTAGTATATCTGGCTCCTTTCCCCCCAGAGAGGTGACTTTCCATGTACCTAGAGATAGACTCTTTGACTGGGGATTGGGTCGTCGAGCCCCAAATCCACACTGCCACCCAGTCTACTGCACCCGTTCCCTACGGTTTCCTTGTCAGATGGTGGATCCATTGGAGGTTGGGACGACGTTGTCCTTTCTAGCTGAGCCCAGCCGAGCGCCGTGGGCAGAGACCCTGCCACCAGACGCTCAAATACGAGCCCCAACCCCGGGCCTGGCTCCAGAGTGGTGCCTCGGTTGCACCATACCGGGCAACGTCACGGTCCTTGTTTTATTTGCCATAGTGTTTTTTTTAATGCTCTTAGTCTGGCCCATCACACAGGACTTGTTTGACAAGGGAGACCCTAACAGGAGCATAAGACCCCTGACAACATAGCTCATCGGATCATTCAGGCACTCAAACCCTCCTACCATGATAAGGTGGTAGCTCTCGGGGGAGGAATAAAAATATCAATTAAATGACAAGAGTAAGACAAAAACAAAAGGTGTTAGGATATCAGAGTTCGAATTAATAGGTAATAATTTCATTTTCAATTACAAATTTTGATAATTAACAATACATGTTTCTTCTGTCTTGTCAGGGTAAAAGTGAGGATGGAACAGAAACAGCGGACGAGGCTAATTCCAGCAGTCACAAGCGAACTAGCCGCTCCTTCATGGGCAGTTTCTCTAAACGCAAGGTTGTCTTTCCTGTTCTGTAGTTATTCAGTGTTCTATTTTTTGTAATGACGACATGAAATTAAGGAAGCAGTTTTCATGGCTGACTTTCAATCACAATGTGTTTTATTTAATGATTGAGAGTTGCCTGAGCATTCCATTAAACTATACACCATATCAAAATCATGCATGTACTGAATCTTCCTCCTGCTCCTCGTCCTCCTTCTACTTCAAAAGTAGTGTTAGTATATAGTCATTCTGCAACATATTTAATGCAAATGGTGCCAAGTTAAAGAAAACTCTTTTTTTCCCAATTCACTTCAGGTAGAGTAAGGATCTACAATTCTTTGAGCAATTTATGTACAAATGACAAAGAGATCTCAATAATTCAAAACAGATAAAACAAATTAAAATAATTGCAGCAACGAAATGTTTTTGGGTTTATTTTACACTGAAAGTTAAACATAACCTGTTTTGAAAGTGAGGTTTATCAATCAAGACACTCAGTTATTTTGACTTGTGGACTATCTGTATTTTTTTCCCTTTGACCGCAGTCACTGAGGGTACAAAATTTTAGGAGAAATAGTGCTAGACAGCAGAAAAGACTTTGTTGGTATTCAATGCCTTGAATAAGAGTGTATCTACAGTAAAACATAAATGGCAGCTGTTTTATTTGAAAAGGTAAATTACAACGTGCATGCAGTATTTAGGTGCAGCTCACCGATATAATAAATGAGAGGTGATATAATACAGAAGGTTGTGGCGACACCCTGTGGACAGTAACAAGGTCAGAACACAGACCATTCATTTACAGCAGTCCAAAGGCTAAAGTAGTTTGTGAATCAAGTAACTGCTTGCTCCAGGAATCCTAATTTAAAGTTTAGTTTCTATAATTTGTGGTTAAGGGTGTCAAATGGTTTGACACCCTTAACCACTATGCTAACCACTATTTATTTTGCTTTTTTGTTTTTGTTTTTCCCTGAAGACTAAGGGCTTATCATTTGAATGTACCTGCTCAGTCATGAGACCTTAGAGAATTTTGACCAGCACTGATAGATTAAATAGTGGTCTAAAGCTAGTTCAAAGTGCTGGATCACCATTTTTTTTTAAAATAAGCCTAAAAGCTGATTTCTAAGGAGTTATTTTCTGCTGTGAAGTTGGAAAGGTTTGCAAGACCTCTGCTGCAAAATCAGCTGCCACATCAGCTGCCAACTTCAAGAAGTAAGAACCAGTTGAGTCAGATCCAAAGATTTTCTATGGTCTAAAAGTTTAATTGCATTATGAACTGAACAAATACAATTATATAACTGGAAGGCAAACCAGTGTGCACAGTCACAGAGACAGATACCACAGAGCCAAGCAAAGATTAAGAAAATAAAAACTAGTCTGTCAAAACAAGTTTAAGTCTTGTTTAAAACAAGTCTAGCAGTGTCAGTGTAAAAATAATACAGTATTGTGATTCGGATTTCTTTACAAAAAAGGAGTATTTGTTTCTTAGTTGTCTGAACAGAGGCCAGTCAGTAGTTAATCTCTTTCCCTTCCCTTGCCTTGGTCAAAGCCAGGTTTTGCTGGCTGTTAACTGTGGGGGAACAGGGTTTTCTTATTCCACCTTCTCTGTAACTCTTAATGGGGCAGGTTTATTTAGAACTCAAAAAAAAAATGTGAACAACATCTCTAAACAATGTCCAGGCAGATTTTTTTTTTTGCTTTTGGATTAGTTTTGAATTGGGCATTTTAGTGTGCACTGACACGGTGGTGACTTAATTTATTGCAGAAGACATCCAGAGATGAGAATTTATGAGGAACAATTGCAAATCAAGCTACCAGATAAAACAAAAATGTACTTTGTACAAAAGAGGCTTCTTTAAAGACAGAAATAGACCTGCTGCACCCAACAACAATTATATGAAGATCCCCTATTAATTTCCACATTCAGTGCAAAAATTCCAATCGTTGAAGATTTGTTTCAGATGAATGCAGACAAAACCATGCAGCCAACAAATTCTGAATTAACATAATTAGCAAAACTGCCAACTTTCTTAAGCCTGCCAGTACAATGAACATTGTGTCCACCCCTCTTAGAATCTTCATTAGCAATAGATGTGATAGGTCAAGTTTCGGAAATTAAATTCAATAGCATCTGTTGTTTTGACCAAAATTCGGACCGTGTCCATCATGAATAACAAACTGCAGACATCAAGGTAAACAATTTTAAGTCCAGAGATGGATTTAATATGGTGTCTGGGTACACAACATCTCAGGGCATAGGTTTGGTTGCATATTACCATATAAGAGAAAAAATATGATAATCAGGTAACACTACATAATGAATCTGAGATCTAGTATGTAGTATGAGCTTTCATTGAACATGGGGTGAATATGCAATGGATTTGCAGTCGCAGTAAGTCTCTGAACAGTTCAGATCAAATTCATGTCTTGACAGGTTGGGCACTAGCCATAGTACAAGTGCATCCATGAGACAGCAGAAGCCTTAGTGTGGCTTCAGCAAGTAGTCTTCCATATGGTATGGATGGATTTGGCTGAAGTGAAAGTGGGTGGCATTGCAACAAATCTCAGAATTTCTGGAGTTAGTCACCGCAAGAAGACAGTCTACGTACATGGATTAGAACAGAGTCCTCAGAGCAGCTTACAAAAATAGGGTAAATGGGCCACTGTCCCAAAAGAATTACAAATACTTGATTTATTAAGTAAATAAACAAACAGCAGCACAATAATCCATTTCAAAATTGAGAAAAAGCACTGAAATCCATTAAAAATAGACAGATTGTCACTGATGGCGAATGGACAATAGCCGTGCTGATTTGGAATTTTGAAACAGTGATCTACAAAAAATGAGTCAAAGTGAGAGTCAAACACTTGAATGGTGAAAAATCCTAAATCTGTCTGTGTATCTTGATCCACATGCCCAGCCCTCCGACACAGTTTCATGAACAATTGTCACAAACATACAAACTAAAAAGTGGTAGTGAAAAAGAACCTTTTTACCAGATGTAAACATTTAATTACAAGCAGCATGTGTGATTTCACAACCCTGGAGCTGCAGCATCATCAACCACAGTCTGTCCACACAGATCTGATTTTGCATGCATTTTGCAGACTACATGAAGGATTACTACAACCACTATAACAACCACACATAAGCTATGCTTCAGTACATGAAGTAGATACCACTTTGATTTCCAATTGGCATTTATACAGTCCTGCTCACCATTACTGACACCTCTTTGTTTCTTGAATAATCTGTACAGTATATTTAGAAATAAATAGAAACGTACCAAATCTATATGATCAGGATCTTTTAATTGGGGGTCTAAAGAAATTTAACAAAGCAAAAAATTAACATTCAAAGAAGAAACAGAAAACCCTTCTTGCCCTTCTTAGTTGGTATTTCCTCTCACTTTTTCTGTGCAAATTGTTCAATCTCTTGAGTGTTTGCAGGTTTCTTTTCCCCAATGGAAGATTTCGGTTCATACCAAAGCTTTTCAATCGGATTGAGATCAGGACTCATTGCTTACTATTTTAAAAGAGTATTTTTTTTTCCTTTTCAACCATTCGTGCGTGCTTTTGGATGTGTGCTTTGGGTCGTTGTCTTGCTGGAGTCCCCATGATCTTCTACTCAAACCAAGTTTTCTAACACTGGATAGGACATTTCGCTCTAGAATGTTTTGGTAATTTCCGTTGTCATGATTCCTGTGATACAATGAAAGCCTCCAGTATCAGATGCAGCAAAGCAGCCCCCCAGCATTATGGATCCTCCACCATGCTTAACTGTTGGGCAGGTGTTCTTTTCGTTTTGGGCTTCATTGCACCATCTATAAACAAACTCTTGTTGTGCATTGTCAAAAAGCTCTTTTTGTTTCATCAGTGCACAAAACATTTTCCCAGGAGGAGTGTGGTTTGTCCAGGTACTCCTTAGCAAAGATTAGTTGTTCATCTTTATGTCTTTGCCTCAGTAATGGTGTCTTCATTGACGTTTGCCCATACAGCCCTGCCTAGTTTAGTGTACGGTGTATGGTACTTGTTGAAACCATGACCCCAGACTGTTCCAGGTTGGCCTTCAGGTATTTGGTGTTTTTCCCACCATTCGTGCCAATCTTGGAAGACTTCTGTCAACAATGTTTCCCTTTCCCTCACGTCCAGGGAGGTTCTTGACAATTCCATGCTCGTGAAACTTCTTAGTCAACCTGGATACCAAGGTCTTTTGAGATGACCTTATACCCTTTGGAGGTCTTGTGTTTGCGAATTATTGCGCTTCTGATATCCTCAGACAGCTCCTTTCTCTTTCCCAATGTGAAAAAGAAACAGGGGATAGCAAGTGGCTTTTTAAAACACGGAAGTCATCATTAATTGGTTAATTCATGTTGTATGGGCACAGACAATTAAAAACAGGTGATTGTCATTTTTGGTTTACTAAAGGTGAGTCACAATGTGTTTCCATATTGATTTACAGCACAATTTAAGTTTTTCTGTTTTTTCCCTCATTTTTTATTGTTTTCGATTGTTGTTTATCATTTGAATCAAAGTTCACTTCATTCATTGTTTTCACAAGATTTTCCACATAATGCTAACTGACTTCAACAGTTTGTGAGGAACTTTCAGTGTGTAGCTCTGAGCTAGGACATTACTGCACAATGCTTCCGTAGCCTGAACGAACTCCCCCTTGGGGATGGCCATGCCCTTGGGGCAAGTCAACCAATCAATATTGTCCAATCATAGAACACCCTTTGTAACATCACAAATACCACTCTAGCAAAATCTGATCATTTTGATTCAGTCTGGGCCATGAATTCCTGAAACTCCAAATATTTGTTGATGCAGGAAGCGTTTGTTTATCAAATTCTAGGAGTTGGTAGGGTTAGGGAGGACCACAAGGTATATGTAGAGACCTGAAAAATGTCATTTTCATAATATGACCCCTTATAGGCCTATTTAAATATATGCATCAAAATCCCACGTAGATTTTCTTTTGTTCTTTTGACTGTAAAAATATCAAAAAATGCTTCAGGAGTACTGCAAGTACTTTTGCGCATCCAACAACAACCAGAATCAGCTGTTGATGTTGAAGAGCCACTGTACGGTACTGTAGCAAGTGATATGTGACTTACTTCAGAGCAAAGAGGCCTTTGTTTTATCATAAAGGATAATAAATAAAATATCCAAGGCGTTATACCTGATGCTCTGAGATGCTCACAGAGACATCAAAAACAAAAGGGGGCAAGACGAGTGTTGGAGATGGGTGAATGCAATGATGCTGCTCGATGGGGGTCAGAGTGGCATCCAGGTTGCATCCATGAAGGTGAAATATTTGTGAAGACTACTTGAAATTTTGAAGGGGGTGCTGTTGTAATTTCTTGCTATATCGTAGAATTATTATTGATGATATGCAATATTTTAATATAGACGTGGTTTAAAAATGGTTTTATTCTTGTGATAGTTGGTACAGAATGCAAGATTGTTCATATAATACAGCCTTTAAAATGCATCTATTTCTCTTCCTGACTTTCAATGTTTTTCTTTTTTCTGTTTTTTCTGGTGCACATTACTAGAACTCTGAGCAAAACATTTGAGCCCTGAGATGTTTACGACTTTTTGAATATTTATTTTTCTTGCAGAAAAAGACCAAACTTAAGAAGACATCGAGCTTGGAAGACACAGACACTGACCAGGAAAGTACAAGCAGTGCCTCCCGTGCTCCATTACACCACAGCAAGTATGTTACACACAAACAAACACACATGCATAATACAGACATAGCATACATACAAGGGTTTTTCTTCACCATGAACGTGATTTCCAAGACCTATCTTGGTTATGACAGATGGGAAATTAATTATAGGCTCCATGAGAGGAAACATTATTTAATCAATATAAATTACTGCTTAATTTGTTAGAACAAATTTGGCTCATATTTTCTTGTCTAATTTTATTTTTGTGTGAACATGTACAGTACATCATTGGCATTTGATGGTTTTTCAGAAAGAAGAAGACCATGAAGTTATCGAGAGCCCTTTCAGATCTAGTCAAATACACACGGTCTGTGGGTCTTTATGATATCGAAGCACAAGGTGAGCAGTTGTGTTTATTCTCTACAATCACTTGTATTTACTCAAATCAATGAGGTCTGATGGTGGATAACAAGCATGCAGTGCAATAGCTGGATTTGTTAGCAACTGTAATTTAGAGGACAATGCGCCCACGTTCTTTGTGGTTAATGCGTTCCAGGAACCACACGCGATCAATGAATTGATAGAGCGACAAACTATCTTATTATTTACAGTAATTTAAACGTTAATGACACTCCCCATACTGACATTATACCACCTTCTATCTGTATTACTCTTTCCCACACTCTTATTGACTGTTTGAAGCACTTTTGTGTCTCACTTAAGTCCGAGACTCACGGAAAAGAGCAAATTTCCGGATGCTGTCAGCCGATAGAATGCACGTACGATATCACGTGACTGCCTACCAAAAATCCGCAATGAGGTGGAGTCGCGAGTGTTGATGCACGAGAGCACACTGTATTTCGATTCAGTCTGAAAAGTGTGGCTTTGTTGTTACTAATAACCTTTTAGTGATTTGTCACATTATATAAGACTTTAGTGCTAGTATGAAGTGTCCTGAGATTACGACCAGTAATAATAATAATAATAATAATAATAATAATATCAAATTATTTATGACTTATTTTTCTAAGTTGTGATTTGAGTTTCTTGACAGAGGGCATAACTAAAAAAAATGTTCTCAAAACTTTATGTATACACCTATTTCTGAAAAAATAAGTATTAGCATGTGCATAGTATGAGTTACCAAACTGTGAGGCGTTCTACTTGTTCAATAAATGCTTAATAAACCGATCATACTCTCGTCAAATTTTCTTTTTTTTTTAATCTTGTATTTATCCGAAGGGCTAACTGGGACCTTCAGAGGGGCATTTCATACTGTCTCATGTGAAAATGTGTGACAGCATGACAAATAAAGATTCTGATTCTGATTCTGATCTACGGATCATAATTATTACTGTAAAGTTTCAGGAAGAATGGCCAAGGCTTTGTCAATGTTATAAACATATTTTTATATGGAATCAGCTTTTGAGGTTTTTCTTCAGCCAAAAATGTTACAACTTTTGCCAAAATCAGAATCTAATCTGGATATCTTCATGGTTTGAAAATGTTTCATCCAAGAGATTTCATGTGTAACTCACTGGTAAGAAATACAGATATCTAAACTCTCCCGAGGTAGCTCAGGAAGTTACAGTAAATAAAGTCACATGTCAGGTTACTATTATGAAGTGTTGGAAGACACAAGAAGTTTGAGTCATTAGCGTTATCATTCATTAAAAACAACAAAAACTCCCCAATAGTGAGCTAGAACTGAAGAAGCCTCTTGAATGAAATTATCTGATGAATGAAAAATCTACACAAGAATAGTTGTATGTTGTGTTTACAGACAAAAATATTTAACCATGCATTTTAACAGTATACAGTAATCCCTCGCACATTCGCGCATCAACACGTGCGGCTTTACCTCATCGCGGATTAGTTGGTAGTCATGTGATATTGGCTGACGGCATCCTGAAGTGCGTCAGTATGGGGAAGATTCATAAACATTCATAAACCGTAAATGATAAAATAAATAGTTTGTCGCTATATCTTAGAATGTCGTTTTTGCGGGTGGTTCCTGGAACGCATTACCTGCAAGTAACGAGAGACCACTGTATGTGTCTTTGTGTTCCTTATAGCCAATTGTGGCTGGCAGGTGTCATCACTGAGTGAGACCAAAGCCCATCAAGTGATGCAGCAGAAGGCTACATCATTCATACACTTCAATCAGCAACAGCTCTCCCGTATCTACCCTTCCTCCTACCGTGTGGACTCTTCCAATTTCAACCCCCAGCCCTTTTGGAATGCTGGCTGCCAGCTAGGTATGAGTGTCTATCAATTCAACTTGTGCTCCATGATCATTATATTCAAACTGCTTTGACATACATTATTACTATTATTATTATTTTTATTATGTATATGAACTCTACAGTGCTTACCCGACTGACATGAACCGCTTTGATTTCAGTTGCTCTCAACTACCAGTCAGAGGGCCGCGTCCTCCAACTCAACAGAGCCAAGTTCTACAGCAATGGAAACTGTGGATACGTCCTCAAACCTCCTTGCATGTGTGACGGTAAGCATATTAAGGGCGCACTCTTTAATTTCTTTCTGTGGAAAATAATGGACTTATAGAAAGTTTTATAGCTGACCTAATATTTTTTAGTTTCTCTACTGCACAGTGAGCATTATAACAGTGATTGTATATGTGTGTATCAGTGTTTGTACACTGCCAGTCAAATGTTTGGACACACCTTCTCATTTAATGGTTTTCTTTACCTTCATGACTACACGTAAATTAAATCGTTAGTCGTTATTTATCAAATCACATCAAATCTCGCTACTTCACCTCATCGTGGATTTTTGGTAGGCAGTCACGTGATACCGTATGTGCAGTGGAAGACGGCATCCGGAAGTGCGCTCAGTTCTGTGATTCTCAGACTTATGTGAGACCCAAATGTGCTTTAAATAGTCGATAAGAGTGTGGAGAAAAAGTAATACAGTTAGAAGGTGGTTTAATGTCAGTATGGGGAGGGTCATAAATGTTTAAATTACTGTAAATAATGATATAAATAGTTTGTCGCTCTATTGCGGAATACATTCCTGGAATGCATTAACCGCAAACAACGATACAGTGTAGATTAAGTTGTTGCCTTAACAATACGGTTTTTATGAGAGGAAATTTAACATGATATTTTTTCTTAATACAACTGCAGGTGCCTTTAACCCCAATCTTGAGGATCCGTCACCAGGTCAAATGAAGAAACAGCTGGTGTTGAAGATCATCAGTGGACAGCAGCTTCCTAAACCCAAAGACTCTATGCTCGGAGACAGAGGAGAGGTGGCTTTTACACTTTTTAATCACTAGGATAAATGTTTAAGTAATTACGCTTTTATTTGATAACAAATTTTAATATGTGAAATTTTTTCAAGTGTCAAGATGCCAAATACCTTTTGATATTTATTGTTGGATTCAGATGTCAAGAGTATTATCTCAGGGAAGTTCTAAAATATCATGGAATTTTGCCAGGAAAAATAAATTAAAGGATTGGTAGTCATATTTTAAAAAAAGTTGCGCAAATGTGTTTTGTATCCCCACTTGGCAGTTGTGTCCAATAATAGAGGGTCTAGTATTAGTGGCACGATGCACACCCAGTAGCCATTGACATTGTTGTACTCAGCTACAGTCAGAAAGTTAGCTTTCAAAGTATATTTTAACATTGTTTCATTTAAGTCAATTAATGTTAAGATGACGTAGACGATATGGTGGAAGCTGAAAAAGGAAGAGTGTTACATGACTTTTAGGAAGGAGTTAAGACAGGCTTTGGGTGGTCAGGAGGTTCTTCCAGATGACTGGACAACTACAACTAATGAGATCAAGGAAACAGGTAGGAGAGTATGTGATGTGTCATCTTGAAGAAAAGTAGATAAGGAGACTTGCTGGTGGAATGAGGAGGTACAGGAGTGTATACAGAGAAAGAGGTTAGCGAAGAAGAAGTGGGACAGTGAAGGGAACTGAGGATGGTATACAGGAGTACAGGGAGATGCAGAATAAGGTGAAAGTAGAGGTAATAAAGGCCAAACAAGGGGCTTATGATGACTTGTATGCTAGGTTGGAGAGCAAAGTAGGAGAGTCTGGTCTATACTGGTTGGCAAGACAAAAAAAAAAAAAAGAGATGGGAAGAATGTGCAGCAGGTTAGGATGATTAAGGACATGGATGGAAGTGTATTGACAGGTGCCAGTAGTGTAATGGGAAGATGGAAAGAGTACTTTGAAGAGTTAATGAATGAGGAAAATGAGAGAAAACAACGACTAGAAGAGGTGTTTGTTGGAGGCCAGGAAGTAGAAAGATTAGTCAGGATGGAGTGAGGAGGGCATTGAAGAGGATGAAAAGTGGAAAGGCACTCGGTCTTGATGATATACCTGTCAATTTATAGAAGTGTCTAGGAGAGGTGGCAGTAGAGTTTCTGACTGGGTTGTTCAACAATATCTTAGATAATGAGAAAATGTCTGAAGAATGGAGGAGAAGTGTGCTGGTGTCCATTTTTAAGAACAAGAAAAATGTTCCTCTGTAGTTGTGGCAGCTACAGAGGAATAAAGCTGATGAGACATTCAATGAAGTAATGGGAAAGAGTAATGGAAGCTAGACTAAGGGCAGAAGTGAGTATTTGTGAGCAGCAGTATGGTTTCTTGTCAAAAAAGAGTCCTACAAATGCAGTATTTGCTTTGAGGATGATGGTAGAGAAGTACAGAGAAGGTCAGAGGGAGCTGCGTTGTATTTTTGTAGATCTGGAGAAAGCTTATGACAGGGTGCCCAGAGAGGAACTGTGATATTGTATGAGGAAGTCTGGAATGGCAGACATGTATGAGGACTGTAAAACAGTGGTGAGGTGTGCTATAGGTGTGACAAATGAGATCAAGGTGGAGGTGGGACTGCATCAGGGATCAGCTGAGCCCCTTCTTGTTCGCTATGGTGATGGACAGGCTGACAGACGAGGTTAGAATCTCCATGGATTATGATGTTTGCCGATGACATTGTGATCTGTAGTGAGAGCAGGGAACAGGTGGATGACAAGCTAGAGAGGTGAAGGTTTCCCCTGGAAAGGAATGAAGGTTAGCCATAGTAAGACAGAGTACACGTGTGTGAATGAGAGGGACCCAAGTGGAAAGAGTGAGGTTACATGGAGAAGAGATCAAGAAGGTGGAGGGTTTTAAGTACTTAGGCTCAACAGTCCAGAGCAATGGAGAGTGTGGAAAAGAGGTGAAGAAGCGTGTACAGGCAGGATGGAACGGGGGGAGATAAGTATCAGGTGTGATGTGTGATAGAAGAGTTTCAGCTAAAATGAAAGGAAAGGTGTACAAAACTGTGGTGTGACCAGCAATGTTGTTTGGTCTAGAGACAGTGTCACTGAGGAAAAGACAGGAGACAGAGCCTGAGGAAGCAGAGATGAAGATGCTGAGGTTCTCTTTGGTAGTGACCAGGATGGATAGGATCAGGAATGAGTACATCAGAGGGACAGCACATGTTAGAGATTTTGGAGATAAAGTCAGAGAGGCCAGACTGAGATGGTTTGGACATGTCCAGAGGAGAGATAGTGAATATATTGGTAGAAGGATGCTGAGTTTTGAACTGCCAGGCAGGAGGCTAGAGGAAGACCAAAGCGGAGGTTTATGGATGTAGTGAAAGAGGGCATGAAGGTAGTTGGTATGAGAGAAGAGGATTTAGAAGACAGGGTTAGATGAAAGCAATTGATTCGCTGTGGCGACTCCTGAAGGGAAAAGCTGAAAGGAGAAGAATGTAAAGATGACGCAGACTGATAGATGCCATTATTAGTGGTCATAAAATAAATTAGTACCTTGTCTGTGTAGGTTCTCAGTTATCCAGGCCATGGTTATCCAAAGCTGTTTAAATCAATCCACTGGATTACTTAAAGAAAGTTTCTTGAAGACATTTCACCTCTCATCCAAGAGGTTTCTACAGTTCTAGTGGTGGTTGGCCTCGTTTTGAAAGGAACTTTCCTTTCAAAACTCTCTAAAAGAACGACCCAGCAGATTAGCCCAGGTTTTTCAGAATTATCGCTGTTTACATATCTTATATATAATTAATTATTCACAGATAAAGTATGCATGTCCATTGGTTAGTAAAAAAATCAGGGTTTTTTTATGTTGCTTTTTTAATTTTAGTTATGTTAAATTAAGAAAATCTGATACGAGCGGACTGATTTATGAGCTCAGTCACAGAACTACTTAATCTTGTGTCTCAAGGTATCACTCAAACATTAATGGGTTTCCTGTACTGTACATCTAAGAGTGACCATGAAGTAACAACATGATAACACAGATAATTAAATTTATGTAAAAAGGACATTTCTGTGGGGTGTCTGGTCTTATTAGAATTATTAGAACAGGCGGGGCAAGACTCCGAGGGGTGTACAGTAAGTACATAACACATGGGACAAAATTCAGTTTTAATGTGCTCTCTCTTAAAGTTGGTCAGATGTTGCTGATACTTGTATTACATTAAACAAGCCCAGTCAATAACCAAACTACATTTTTTGTACAATCTGTATGGAAACATTATTTCCAGTGTTCCATGATCATAGGGTGTTTGCTCACATCATTAAAACATTGTAATTGTGAATTTCAACTGAGTAGCAGTATAAAACTGTAAAATTTGCCAAACTTCCAACCAAAAAATTTGAATATGATTATTGATTACCGTTTAAGTAGTGTTTTAAAGTTGTGTACTGTTTCTTTCTCAGATTATTGATCCATTTGTCGAAGTTGAGATCATTGGTCTCCCATTGGATTGCTGCAAAGAGCAGACCAGAGTGGTGGATGATAATGGTAAGTCAATGGAGAGGTGAAGTATTCAGATCATTGTCTTCATAAATAAGAAAAGGATGTCTAAGAAACACAAAGTAATTATATATGGTAAATCAGCGCAGATTAAAAAAAAATTCTCCATTCTCTCGAATTATTGTGGTGGCATCATATTAGGTATAGTTTTCCAGACATCCCTCTCAGAATTAACACAGATGAAGTTACTTTTGTTTAACTGCTGTCCAGTTTGCTGTGAAAATTGGTTGTCCCTGTTTTAGATATGTGTATTTCTTCAAATCTGTGTGATGGTTGAGCAAAGCATGAGGCAGATGTGCATAGGCAGTACCTGTCAATCTCCTCAGTCACCTCAGTAATTGATGAGTGCTGAGTTCACTCTCTCACTCCCTTCTGACTGTCCACTGTCTAAATCTTACATCTTTTATCATTTTTCATCTCCTTTCAGTTTAAACACATATTAGGCACTGTTCACACTCTGCCTCCCACTGTTTCTCCTTTTCCACCCATTGGGATGTTTCCATAGGGTTTAATCCAATGTGGGAGGAGACGCTAGTGTTCACAATCCACATGCCAGAGCTGGCTCTGGTGCGTTTCCTCGTCTGGGATCATGACCCCATTGGACAGGACTTTATTGGCCAGCGGACCATTGCATTCAACAGCATGATGCCAGGTAAGACTTAGAGACACCCCACATACTCCACACTTGCAACCTCCATATTTATTTTTATATTAGCATTGTTGCATTTTGTTTTTATTGTTATGTTAAAAAATGTTGTTGTTTTTTATTTTCCATTGCATGAAACAAGCCATATCTTCAAATGTTAATGAAATGTACAAGACATCAGTATCACGTCTGTCTGTTACAGCTGTCTTACAAAAAAAAGATCCTGACTTAATAGGATCATTAGACAATTATTTATGTCATTGCCATCGTAACTTTGTTTCAGGTGACAGTAAAGGGTAGTCGTGTTATTTAGACCATATCTTCCAAACAATAAATTCTGACTTAGCTTCTTCTTCTCCTTCCGGCTTTTCTCTTCAGGGGTCACCACAGCGAATCAGTTGCCTCCATCTAACCCTGTCTTCTACATCCTCTTCTCTCACGCCAACTACATGTCCTCTTTCACCACATCCATAAACCTCCTCTTTGATCTTCCTCTAGGCCTCCTGCCTGGCAGTTCAAAACTCAGCATCCTTCTACCAATATATTCACTATCTCTCCTCTGGACATGTCCAAACCATCTCAGTTTGGCTTCTGACTTTATCTCCAAAACCTCTAACATGTGCTCGTACTCTGATGAACTCATTCCTGATCCTGTTCAGCATCTTCATCTCTGTTACCTCCAGCTCAGTCTCCTGTCTTTTCCTCAGTGACACTGTCTCTATACCAAACAACATTGCTGGTCTCACCACAGTTTTGTACACCTTTCCTTTCATTTTAGCTGAAACTCTTCTATCACCCATCACACCTGACACTTATCTCCCCCCGTTCCATCCTGCCTGTACACGCTTCTTCACCTCTTTTCCACACTCTCCATTGCTCCGGACTGTTGACCCTAAGTACTTAAAATCCTCCACCTTCTTGATGTCTTCTCCATGTAACCTCACTCTTCCACTTGGGTCCCTCTCATTCACACACATGTACTCTGTCTTACTGCGGTTGACCTTCATTCCTCTCCTTTCCAGGACAAACCTCCAACTCTGTAGCTTCTCCTCCACCTGTCCCCTGCTGTCACTACAGATCGCAATGTCATCTGCAGACATCATAGTCCATGGAGATTCTAACTTCGTCTATCAGCCTGTCTATCACATTAGCTAACAAGAAGGGGATAAGAGCTAATCCCTGATGCAGTCCTCATACATGTCCTGCACCGCTCTAACATACGTCTCTGCCACTCCAGACTTTCTCATACAATACCACAGTTCAGCTCTGGGCACCATGTCATAACGTTTCTCCAGATCTACAAAAACACAATGCAGCTCCCTCTGGCCTTCTCTGTACTTCTCTATCAACATCCTCAAAGCAAATAATGCATCTGTAGTACTCTTTTTTTTGGCAAGAAACCATACTGCTGTTCACAAAAGCTCACTTTTGCACGTAGTCTAGCTTCAAGTACTCTTTTCCATAACTTAATTGTATGGCTCATCAGCTTTATTCCTCTGTAGTTGCCACAACTACAGAGGACAAACCTCCACCTCTCTAGCTTCTCCTCCACCTGTTCCATCCTGTCACCACAGATATTTTAACTTAGCTAAACCTGATAAATAAATTAACTATGATTGACTTATATGGTAAAGATGGGTAGGTAACATTTTAACATTTACATCGATTTTGTTTTTTTGTTTTTTTTGTTTTTTTACTTTAAGGTTACTCTGAAGGAGAGCACAGGTCACATGACATCTGAGTGTAAGGGATTATTAGTGATGAGATGCAGTTCATAAAAATAAGTATTCCATTTGCATACCTGTTGGCATCATGTACTTTTTTTTTCTGTCACTCTACTAGATTGCTCCTTTGTTGCAATAATATGTCATCTGCTGTACGTGCATCACATTGGAAAATGTTGAACCATTTTCATGATAACTCAGATCATTATTATGCTAATGATATTCTGATCTAAAGTACATAAGTGCTAGTAACCCTCAAGAGCTGTCCACCTTCCATAACTGTTTTATTGCCAGCATCAACTATATGTCACATAATTTCCTTTACCGTAACCCATCCATCCATCTACATCGGGTCGTGTGGGCAGTATCTTCAACAGTGAACCCCAAACTTCCCTTTCCCCGACCACATCTGGGAGAAGACCTCCTGGATCTAACCCGAGGTCTTCTCCCAGTAGGATGTGCCAGGAACACCTCCCTTGGGAGGCGCTCTATATAGAATGTGATGCCAAAAACATGTTTTTTTAAAAGTTTGACAGTGGCAACAACAATCAATCAATCAATCGACTTTTATTTGTATAACGCTTCATCACATCTGAAGACATTTCAAAGCGCTTTACAGATAGAAAGCCAACAGTGCCCTCAAGAGCAAGCATAAGCGACGATGGCGGGGAAAACTCCCTCATTGAGGAAGAAACTCTGGGCAGGACCCAGGCTCTAGAGGGCGGTCATCCGCCTTGACCTGTTGGTTGGGAAAGAGAAATACATTGGGGAAAGAGATGGGTCAAGTAAAAGAGACAGAGGGAGAGAGAGAGAGTGAGAGAGTGGTAGATATGCCAGTTTGAGTTTAATGTCCATAGTGAGCTGTCGCTGAATTGGGGGTGGGATTTCAAGGCCTTTGGATATCCTGTCTTCCATCCGCGTTCTCCACCTGTGGAACAGAGGCACAAAGACAGCGGCAGTATCATGCAGACAAAGAGTGCGATTTGACAGTAGTAATAACTTCTAGGAGCATTTTTGTCTGAGTATCTCAGCGTGTAAAATAATTTTCCCCATCATGTCAAAAGAACTAAGTGAACAGTTTGCTCTGATGTCAGACTTCATGTGGTTTTCCTGTTGCATTGTCATCCCGAGCTTTTTGTCCTTTTTACCGCATCTCTGTAAACTTCTGAGCAGGAAACACACAAATTATTTTTGCGTGTTTTGCTATTTGATGATAATTATTGGTTGAGTTAAACCAATAATTACCATCAAATAGATGAAAAACTTAATGGAAACAGATTAATCCAGCACAAAGCAACAAGTCAGACTTTTGATTACCAGGAAGCGCATTAGTGCTTCATTCACTAAGAATGGTGGAATAGCTCCGTGACTTAGCCTCTACACCCCCCGAGGATAAAATTCATTCATCAGAGGTAGAAATGTAAAAGTGACATTATGGCATTACAGAATTTAATTTCAACTATGTGTTGTTTGTGTCCATTAATTGTTTCTGGCAAGACTTAGTGAACAGTACTTTTGTATTTAGAGTAGTAATGGCATTTAATTGACCTCAGATGGTGATTTTTTTTTAATATTCTAGAGTAATCCCCGAAGGGAAATTACTGGCACACTCTAGTTAGTCCAAATCAAATCACATGCATGTTAGTGTGTACAGGCCCTGAACACACACACACACACACACACACACACACACACACACACACACACACACACACACACACACACACACACACACAGGGGGCCTGTACTCATGCAGAGGAGGTAGAGTGGTGAGCAGCTCCTGCTTTGTGCGCCCCAAATGAGCAACTTGTAAGGGAGACGGCGCCTTGCTCAAGGGCGCCTCGGCAGTGCTCCGGAGGTGAGCTGACACCTCCCACTGTCAGCTCACCTCCGGGTGTTTTGGGCGGGAGCGGGAATCGAACCGCTGATCTCGGATCATTGGACGACATGCAATACCGCGCGCTCTACCACTGAGTCACTGCCGCCCCTGAAATTTAATAGATAATGACTTATGAACAATTCAGCTTATGAACAGCCTCACGTAACTAATTCTGTTCCTAGATTAAGAACTACTGTAGTAGCAGGCTGTACGAAGCTAGATGAATCCATGTATGTGGAGAGGCACAACAAGTAGCTGAAAGGGTGTACAAAAGCATTAAAACTCAAGATAGGCTAAAAGTACCAAATCCCAATGGGACATACAGCCAAAAGGGTTTGAGAACAACGGTGTTATGGTGTTATGGGACTTCAGATTCCTGATTGACAAACAGATGCTGGCTCACCAACCAGACATAGTGGTGGTGGATAAAGAGCAGAAGAGGGCATTAGTGAAAGTTGTGGCAATAGCAGCTTACAGCTACATCAAGGAGAAGGACAAGGTTGAAAAATACCAAGATGTTGAAAGCAGACACTGACTTTCTCCCTGTAGTAGTCGGTGACTCTTCAATGACATCACTGGTGCCACATTTGTCAAGATCATACATGTGCTGGATGAACAGTAGAGTGTGAATATATAGGTTGTCCAATGGGAAAAAGGGGAAAAAAGTGTATTATTTGCTAATGCTAGGGCAGCAATTTGAATATTTGTGTTTTGAACTACTGTATAAATATTGTTTTTCTGTGTGTGTGTGTGTGTGTGTGTGTGTGTGTGTGTGTGTGTGTGTGTGTGTGTGTGTGTGTGTGTGTGTGTGTGTGTGTGTGTGTGTAGGTTATCGCCATGTGTACTTGGAAGGTATGGAGGAGGCTTCTGTATTTGTTCATGTGGCTGTCAATGACATCACTAGTAAGGTAGGTACACCTGAGAAGACAAGATTTAGAGATTTACTAAAGTACTATTTCGAACTTTAAAGGCTTTTCTGAGTGAAATTGATATTAAAAAAAATCATCATGTGCCCCACAAAATGAGTCTTTGTTGATTAGAAATCTGTCCCAATAAACTTGAGATTGTTTTATGTTTAAAAAAAAGGAAAATAGCACACTACAGGTAAGAGAAGACTATTTGACTTTGTGAAGGGCAGTGTTTGTGTGATATTCACAAAGAGAAATGCAATATGGACACAAAATTGAACATAGTAAAATATATGTTGAATTGAATTCTATTAAAATATACAGTAGGTGCTCTTTTCTGTATCATAGTGGCCAAAAGTATGCGGACACACCTATCACATCTGTCTTAATGTACCAGGATGCAATAGTGTTTTAAACTTCACCTTTTTAGTATTTATAGTGAGATCAGTGTCTTGCTCAAGGGAACCTCAGCAGAGCTCAGGAGGTGAACTGGCACCTTTCCTGCTACTAGTTCACACTCCATAGTTTCTAGTCCACGTAGGTCTTGAACAAGCCACCTTGTGGTCCCCAAGCCAAAGCCTAGCAGACTGAGTTACTGAGCCCCAAGAATGTGGACTTGTTCCACACTGATGTAGAACTTGACTGACCTGTAATGAACAATGTGGGATGAAATGGAACGCCACTTGTTTACCAACAAATAGTTCAGAATTATTTAAGATAATATACTTTTTTTTTTTGATGAGCGGGTTTGAAATAATGGGAAATAATTTTTTTGGTCTATATACCTCTGTCATTCTCTGGACATAAAGAGTACAAGAGTTGCTTTCAGTACACAATTTTTAATGTTCTTTTCATTCAGTTTCAGTGTACTCAGCTGTCGTCAGCCATGTTGTAGCTGTCCCTGCTTTGAACTTCCTCTCTCTCTGCTGTGTGGGTTTTGTGTGATATCTCACCACCACCTCACCCATTTTTTTCTCTTTGTCATCTGTTTCTTCTGATCTTCTATCTCTCCTTGTGTCTGTTTGTGATTTCAGTGGACCTGTCTTTTTCCAAATGCTCCATTTAGAGGCAGGAAATTTTTAGGAGCCCTGAAGCTGACTCAGATCTCAGGTGTAGTGCGATCCATTCGGCATCTTGCATGAGCCACATGCTCCCCCCTTTTTGCCATCAAAGTGACATTCCCCTGCACACCCACTTGTTATCAGCCAACTGCAAGCATAAAAAATGTTAAGGCCAACTCATGACATACATGAGTTATGAAGGCTTTATGTGCCTGCGTCATCATTGACCCCCAAAGTAGATCCAAGTTACACAGTTGAAAAGCTGGAAAGAGGATAGAGAAGGCAAACCTGTGAGTTATAAAATCTGCCAGTCTGACTTTGTTGGTTTTGGCTGATTGTGTTTTCTCTTAACTGGAGCTTTTCCATGTACTGCACTGCAGCTGTATTCAGTTCAAGGCCTTGGACGATATTTTACTCTCCTTACATCTCTTGTTTGCTTGTTTTGTAAATGTCTGCTAGTTTTGTTTCCATTGGAAAAATGAATTGTAGAAATAGTAATGTAAATATTTATCTTGCTTTTATGATAGTTGTATTGCATGAAACATCTCTTGAGTTAAATGACGAGGTCTAACATTTTTAAAATACATGCATTTTTTGTGTTTTATGCAGTCCCTCACTTTGTTGTGATGAAGCCATAATTTGAAATTGTAGATTTGTATAACAGCTGAACCGACAAACCCATAGTCCTGTTCTTTAGTCTTTTTTTTTTACAAACATTTTACTTTTCGGAGATCCAGTAAGACATTGACAGCAAAGTCAAACTATTTGGATCTACCTTTTCTACATTGTTAAAAATGTTAAATTATTGCATGGCTTCCATGTAATGTTATATAATGCCTCTTCCCACTAAACCTTTAGTTGTAGACTGTTGAGATATCTTGTGAAAAAATAGTCTGTCAAAAGTGAGTTTCACAATCTTATCCTGTCCTTGTCTGTCTAAATGTTCATCTTTTTTTTTTTTTTTTTTCATTTTTTGTGACTGGTACCACCTTTAGTATTGGTTATACACAAACAAGATCCTTAGTAACAGTGAGGTCTATGTGATAAATATTATCTGTATACAAGTATAGATGCTTCATACAGATTTTTTTATCATATGATTTGATAATCAAAATAAAATTCATTACCTGTCAACTTAGATTATGGCTAAGTAATCATGAAACAGTGTATTTATTCATGCATTTAGTCTACCAGATTTCTGTGGAAAATTTGAATATGGATGGAATAATGTAGGCATGCTCACTATAAGAAATCTGCTTAAGTAACATTACAATATTGAGGAATGGACTAGAGCCACTTGCATTACAGAAAACATTGACCTTGTTTTTATTTTGTTTTATTTTTGAATTTTGTATATTCTGTGCGACGTTGTCTTATAGTTTGCATGTCCTTAACATTTTCATTTTATATTTTTGTCAGGCCAAAGCAGCCAGCGGAATAAAAGGGCTATTTCACAGAAACCCAAAACAGGCTTCCCTGGACAGCCATGCTGCTGCACAGCGTAGTCGTAAGCACCCATTTGGTGCACACCTACTGCGTCGCACTGCCAGTGCACCGACCAAAGGCCAGCCCAAATTCAAGAAGGGCTTCCCAGAGACTGGCATTGACACCAAAGACTGCAGTTCAGAGGGAGCTAGTGAGGAGCGAGATTCTGAGGGAAAGGGTTCTGGTCTGTCCTCTTACCACCCAACAACACCACTACTCCACAACAGAAACTCACTGGTGTCCCAGCAAGTCAAAAACTCCTTGGACCACCCTGATACGAATGGGACTTACCACCCTGAAGAAGGTAAAGGTAAGAGTCCTTTTTTTGCTCAGCGACAACCCATGAGTGACCCTCTGAAACGGGCAAGTCAACTCTGCTTTCATGACCCACTGGACATGAAGCAAGGTGTGTTTGCACGCATTATGCTTAACAGCTCAGGTAGGGTGGGGATGTCTTCGAACTGCATCACATGTGGGAAGGGCTCCAAGGAGAGTCCAGAAGCTGAACGGCAGGGTCCAGCTCAGGAAAAGCAAAGACACAAATCCATTAAGACACTTGGGGAGAGACAGGAGAAAGGTAACCACACAAAAAGACGCGTTCAATCAGAGCCTGTAGCTCAGCCTGAGCTCCTCAATATTCAAACAGGGTCACAGCATTCTACTCTTCTTCCCAAGTCATGTATAGAAACTCATTTTCAAGACTCACCCCAGAACCTCATCCAACCGACACCCTTCTCCAAATCCCAAGCCTGGAAAACTCTGAGCGCCCAACACATGCGACCTAAGCTTGTTACAACGCACAGGAACATGCGTTCCTGCAGCGTTCCTCGAAGATGCTCCCCCAACACTGGCGCACCACCACCAACTCTAACAGTAGACCATACCACCAGTTTCAGATGGCAGCAGAAAATGGCTACCAATTATGGAGCTGCTTGCACTTCATTGGTAAACAATCATTCTAATGGAGGTCTTCTGCTCAGTGACAGTAGCAGTTGTGATAGCTTTGGCAGTCTCAGCAGCTTGGAGTCACCTCCTATGCTGCCTCCATCCTCTGTACTTGACAGTCGCAAAAGAGCTGTGGGCACCCTGCAGCGTGAGATGAATGCCTTGTTTGCCCAGAAAATGGAAGAGTTGCGTCACAAGTCCCCTTTTTTCTTCATTGGTAAGATATGTCTGAGGCAGCATAAGCATCGCCTGGTAGCTGCTGTGTAGTGATGTGGGTCCTTTATGTACTTTTAGACAGATAGTCCCTACAATGCCAAGAATGTGTTGTTAGCACAGATATGTACGAGTTGTTCCTTTTCTTTGTACTAGGATGTACAAAAGACCCAATTTGTCATTCCATATTTCCCCAACAGTTATAGGTAAAATATAATACCCCAATGTTTCTAGCATCCATGTGTTAGAGTTCAAGTCTAGCTTGTGTTATCTTGATGTAAGTTATACTTTCTATTTAATGATTGACATTTTCCCTTTAAATTGCATGCATTGTTGTTGCTACCCCGTGGTCAAAAGATGAGAAAAGTGGTAAGTTCATGTTAAATTAATTAAAACCAGTGAAATACCAGGTTTCTTGATATAACATATAGCTAAAGTACAAGTCAAGGCACAGCTTCATGTAATGACCTGCCTGGGTAGTTGCTGGTTGTGATTATTGATATAATATTTTTATGTAATAATAATAATAATTAGTGCCGTCAGGCGATTAAAAAAATCTATCTAATTAATTACAGGATTTGTAATTAATCTAATTAATCGCATTTTAATCTCATACCTGCTAAAGGCCCCCAAATAAGAAAAAAAAGAATTCAAGGACATTAAAAAATTGTAGTGCATGACTAATTAATAGAATGCACGAAGAGAAGATATGAAATCCACATTTTTATTGGTTAAGAGAATCAGAGAATCAGAGTCTTTATTTGTCATAATGACACACATTTTCACATTTGACAGCACAAAATATGTCTCTGAAGGTCCCAGTAAGCCCGGTCGATAAATAAGATAAATAAGATAAGTTAAGAAAAACTAGAAAAAAAAGTTAAAAATGTAAGATAAATAAGAAAAGAGAACAAAGAAAAGTTAAGATGTAAAATATATAAGTTTAAAGTGTCTGAACAGCAAAATTTAGTAACAACGCAGCAGCTTAAGTGCGTGGGTGCACCATCTATTGCACTTGATGAAGCACCATATTGCACTGAATCCCTGTGTGTCTGTGGTGACACACGGGGCGTCGTGAGGGTGACTACAGAGTTCAGCTGTCTAACAGCCTCTGGAAAGAAGCTGTTCCTCAGCCTGGTGGTCCTGCTCCGTATAATCCGTAGTCTCCTGCCTGTAGGGAGGGGTTGGAATAGACTGTGTGCTGGGTGGGTGGGATCTGTCATGATGTGAGTGGCCCTCCTTCTACACCTACTCGTGTAGATTTATGTGGTGGCATAAAACTTATTGAGGGCGTCTGCTAGGGAGGGGTCTGTCGGGCCCTGTGCATTCCTGGTGTTAAAGTTAGTGATGCACTTGATGCCCTTCCACATGCTCCGTGGGTCCCCTGAGGTCAGGTGACCCTGGATCTTTTTTGCATAGGTGGATTTTGCCTCCTTTATGCCCTTATCCAGAGTCCTCCTTGCTGCCCTTAGTGCCCCTGCCTCCCCCGCCCTGAACGCAGCATCCCTGGCGTTCAGCAGAGCTCTCACCTCTGCATTCAGCCAGGGCTTCTGGTTCGGGTAGACGGTGATCGTTTTGGTGTTGGTCACGTCGTCAGCACACTTGGAGATGAACCCGAGGACAGAGGAAGTCTATTCCTCCAGGTTCACCTCTCCCCCCTGTGTGGCTGCCTCCCTGAACATCTTCCAGTCTGTGTGTCGGAAACAGGCCTGGAGCACCGGGGCCGCGTCCTGGGGCCACACAGTTACAGTTCTCCTCAAGGGGTTTGAGGGATTTCAACCTGGGTCTATATGCTGTGGCGGCCATCAGGATGGAGATGTGGTCTGATAGGCCGAGGTGTGGTCGAATTGAGGGACCTTTATGCGCCTGTAGGTTGGAGTATACACAGTCCAGTGTGTTGTCCCCACGTCCCACGTGTGGGTACAGTGACGTGCTGGTAAAAGCTGGGCAGTGTGTCCGTTAGTTTCACGTGGTTCATGTTCCCTGCTACCACGTAAAACGCCTCAGGGTGCCTGATCTGCAGTGAGCTGATAGTGTTATGCAGCTCACGTAATGCTTCCTTTCCGTTAGCGTTAGCCCCCGGCGGGATGTAAACAATGGTGACGAACACCGCCGTGAACTCACAAGGCAGATAATGCGGCCGGCATTTAACAGTCATGTGTTCTCTTGCCTCGGAGCAGTAGCTCTTAACCAGTTCATCATTTGTGCACCACTCTTTTCACGTATGCACACAGTCCCCCCCCTGTTTTCCTGGATCAATGGTCCCAGTCCGCTCGGAACAGCTGTAATCCGTCGATCTGGAAAGCAGAGTCCGGCATGCTGTATTTAACCAGGTCTCTGTCAGGCCGACCACACAACAGCTCCTCATCTCCTCCCAGACCCACAGCCAGAGGCGTAGCATGTCCATTTTATTGTCCAAAGAACGGACATTGGCCAAAAAAGGTTAGGGGATTAGTGGTCTGCTGGATTTTAGCTGGGTTAGCCAGCCAGCCATCTTTCCTCTTCTCTGCATATGGGCACATTGCTTCCTCTTGCCGGTCCATCCTCAGCCCCCCCCCCACGCCACTCCTGCATTCCTAAGTGTGCTTTATAAATAAATTTTAAAAAAAGGCCAAGCACATCAGCAAACCAATTAGGCCAGGTGCATTTCTCAAAATGCAATATGAATACAGTTAAATAAAATAAATAAAATTCAGAAATAAAATAAGGCTGAGTCTCAAATAGGCACATACGCAGACTCTCATTCAAAGTGAATACTAAAGCTGACTCAATACAGAAATTCAAAATGAATAGTATAACATGCCTCTAAGTAAGGCAACCAAATAGCAAGATGCCAACAGGCTTTTTCCTTAAAATGGTAAGCTAACGTTCAACTCTGTGTCCTTGACATGTTTTGCATTTAAATGATACGTTAGACTGGAGCTGCTTCGGTGATATGAAAATTATCTTTTACAAAAGGTACAAATAATATAATAATGATAATAATAATAGGGGATTAGATTTATATAGTGCTTTTCTGGATTCATTCACTCCTCATTCATTCTTGGTGAGGGTAAGCTACGTGTGTCGCCACAGCTGCCCTGGGGCAGACTGACGGAGGCGTCTACAGCACAGATTGGCAGTGCACAATAACTGCGTTTTTGTTGATAGTCCCGTCTTTGTTCTTTTTAGAAATAACATTTCCGCCCAAAGGTACGAGTGGGCTTGCCTCGCTCTCCTGTGTCGCGTCCATCTCTGCTTTCGACTAGTGGCGCAGGTAGGAAGTGACGTCCCTGCAGCCTACGGGTCTCTCAATGGGCCAAATTTAAAATGCATTGACAAATTTAAAATGCATTGACTTGCCACTCGCATTAATTTTTATAGCGCGTTAATTTGTAACGTAATTAATTAATGCGTTAAAGTGACAGCCCTAATAATAATACAAGAATTCATCGTACATTTGCGCATCAACATGCCCGACATCACCTCATTGTGTATTTTTATTAGGTAGTCACGTGATACCGTTCAAATATTCTATTGGCTGGCGGCATCCAGAAGTGCGCTACGTTCAGTCAGTCTCTGAACGCAGCGCACTTTGTGAGACACAAAAGTGCTTTAAACCGTCGATAAGAGTGTGGGAAAAGTTAATACCAGGGCTTTGAACCGGTTCATGGAACGAAAACGAAAACCGGAAACTTTTGGTATTTTGGTAGGAACGAAAACAAAACCAAAAACTTTATATTTTTTAATGTTCCGGAACAGAATCGGAACAGAAAATAATTGTAAACCGGTTAATACCGGGGTTTTTTTGGTTCTTGAAAAAAATATTTGACCTCATGTTTCACTTCCTGTCATTCACTGGATGTGGGATGAGAGCGGAGAGAAGTAGCGGCTATCAGCTGTAGTTGTGACTGGGAGACCTCCCTTTTCTTAAGTTAATCATAACAGGTAAACACTGCAGTGTGTCAATCTTAAAAATGTATGATTTAGACATTAACTCATTGGCTAAAGTCATTTTCAGTGAAGTGTGTCCCCGTACTGCCAGCGCTTTGTAGTAATATTGAGCTATGGGAGAAGCACAATGAAGATCTGTTGTTCAGCAATAAATGACATGGTGGAAGTTATTCTTGTCTTATTTCATGTAGTGTCCAAGTAGGAGGCATAAGTCTTAACTACAGTGATATAACTGTCATAAAGCAGAGGTGTAGTGCTGTGGTACTTTTTACTTTAGGGTAGGGACATATCTATATAGTCTATAGTATATAAACTAATTGCTTTAGTTGCCAATTAAATTTAAAAGTCCTTAGGTTACCGTATTTTGTGCACCATTCGGCTCATTGTATAAAGAGGCGCAGTCTAAATGACTAGGTTTATTTCTGTACTTTAACCGGACACACGGCGCACCTTATTGGTCAGTACATGCTAGCTAACGGAAGCAAAAAGGTGAAAAAGGTTAAATGTGTACTACGTATTAAAATTTCTAAAAATACACCAACATTATTTTTTAAATATGTTTTTATTTCTTTATTTTTTGATAAATCTGTGCTAAATCCTTGAAGTCCTCATCTTCGGTCTGCATTGAATATCCTGGTAGTTTCTCTATCGCTGACTGTCTGGTTTACGGGTGTCTGTCCAGTAATGATGCCGGCCTTAGCGAAACATCGGACAAAAGTCGAAGCAGACACGTTAGTCCAGACATCCGCAATCCACGCACATATTGTGGGGGTGTAACTCGCTCGGCACTGCCTCCAGTCCTAGTAAACGTGTGTTCACGTCTCTCATCCATCACTCCACGACACACGCAGCTTAACTTTAAAGGCTCTGTTTACACCGATGTCCAGCGGTTGGAGTTCTTTCGTTAATCCTCCAGGATGATGACAAGTTCTGAATTCAGCTGCTTGACGTGGTTTTTGACAGAAGCGGTGGTGTGGGCGTGCATGGAGTCACAGATCAAGAGAGATGGCGAAGCGTGAAAAAAGCCACCCGGTCTTTTTACATGAACCGGAACAAACGGAACCCGATAGCCTGGAGTTTACGTGTTGCGTCATAAGCGTGTCTCTTCGCTGATGTCGTTGTCAGGGGTCTTTAGCCAAACAAATGTGGTTAACAGAATATCTGCAGTACAGTACCGGCATATACCCTATACCGGTACCTACCGGAGGTGTGCCTTGACATAGCCTCGCGTCATGTTCTCTAATTGGTCCATCGCTGCCGGCGTACATAGTGACGTAATACGTCCTATGTCGGTGGACAATGGCCGATCTAGCAGAGCGCTGACTAAAGTCACACAAAAACATTTTTACAGATTTTGGAACTCAGTGTACATATAAGACGCTTAATGTTAAAAGGCGCAGTGTTGATTTTTGAGGAATTTTAAGGCTTTTAATTGCGTCTTATGGTGCGCCAAATACAGCACCTAAGTACTTATATTTAGAAGGAACGTTATTAACCGGTTCTGGAACTTTGTTTGTTCTAACCGATTCAGGAACGTAAGTTTATGGGTGGAACGCAAAACCGGAATCGTTATAATTCCGTTTCTGTTCGGAACGAACCGATAGGCAAAAAGTTCTGGTTCAAAGCCCTGTTTAATACAGATAGAAGGTGGTTTCATATGACTATGGGGGAGGGTTCATAAACCGTAATTAATAAGATAGTATGTCACTGTATCGCGGGATTTGTTATTTGTGTGTAGTTCTTGGAACGCATTAATCACGAGTAATGAGGGCACTGTAATGAACTTTATTTGTAATGCAATTGATATTGTACAACAATAAGATCAAGATAAAACAATATATATGCATAAGAATTTTAAACAAGCATAATTAAGAAAAAGCTTTTTGAAAAAAATTGATTTTTAAGCCTTTTTGAAGAGCATTCCTTAGACAGGGAGCGGTGTGGCAGAAGGCTTGTAAAGGCACTGATTTGTAAGAAGACAGTTTTTATATTCAATCCCGAGTGAGACAGGAAACAGGTGATATGTAGTCAATCTTTTGCAGAAGGAGAAGCAGTGAACAGCCAACACAGCCTCTCCCTCCTAGCAGTATATATTAAAATGTAATCCACTTTAATAATCCCGTAGGAAAGCTCCCTGTCTAACTTGGAGTTAATTGGAGTTGGGGCTATGAAACAAAGTGACAATAATAACTTCCATCTCGTTTTGGGTTTGTATTTTTAAAAGTCACATCAGTTACACCTGGACAGACTTGACAGTGGTTCAGTTAACCTATGATGCTAGTTTTATGAGTAGTTTATGTCATCAAATAGGTTAATCCACACCTCTGCTAATGTTTTTTTTTTTTTTTTAGTTTGCTTGTGCATGAAACATTGCTCCTCAAAGTTTGTAGAATCATTTGCCAAAGCACTATGCAAATTGAGCCATGTCGTTTGGTCTAGAAACAGTGTCACTGAGGAAAAGACAGGAGACAGAGCTGGAGGTAGGAGAGATGAAGATGCTGCTGAAGTTCTCCTTGGGAGTGACCAGGATGGATAGGATCAGGAATGAGTACATTAGAGGGACAGCACATGTTAGAGGTTTTGGAGATAAAGTCAGAAGCCAGACTGAGATGGTTTGGACATGTCTAGAGGAGAGATAGTGAATATATTGGTAGAAGGATGCTGAGTTTTGAACTGCCAGGCAGGAGGCCTAGAGGAAGACCAAAGAGGAGGTTTATGGATGTAGTTAAAGAGAACAAGAAGGTAGTTGGTGTGAGACAAGAAGATACAGAAGACAGGGTTAGATGGAGGCAATTGATTCACTGTGGTAACCCCTGAAGGGAAAATCCGAAAGGGAAAGAAGATCTTTAAAATTAAAAAATAAAATTTAAAAAATAATAAGGTACAGCGATAGTGATGTGTGAAATTTGGTCACAAAACATGGTACATATCTGCATATGGATTATATGACCTAAAATAGCTAGATGGAGCAAGAGTTGGTTTTCTCGGTGCACAAAAATGTCGACACTGCCCTCCTTCATATGATGTACCTCAGGGAGTCCAGGTTCTTTTTAAAAACAGCTATTCTAAACAAAACTGCTTTGCTTCAACTTTTCAATTTAGCATTTGACGGTCATCAGTCTTTACAATAACAAATTAAATCTTGGAGAAAATAGTTTTTTTCAAGAGATGAGTTGAAAGTTCTCATTACAAGATATCGTTACAAGAGCTGGTGTGTTCTAATGTGTGTCACCTCATGTGAGGATTTACTTGTTAGTAGCCACACAATAAACTGTTTCATTAGCCAATTTCTTTCCAATGTGAATTAGATGCTATGATGTTTGTTGTTTAGAGATAATATCTCTTGTTAGATGTCTGTTCTATAAGCTAATTCCTTGCATCCATTCTCCCTCTTTTTTCCACTTTTAGAAAGCTCATTTTTTCTTATGTCCTTTTTGCACGCCTTCTCTGTTCTAGTGCAGAATTGAGGGGATGACCAGAATCAGGTAAATTGCTAAATGCATGCATTCTGTAATCCTGTGCACCTGCAAGTTACTGTACTCAATAATCTCACTGTTTCACCCAATGTATCATGGCTCTTGAGTACTCCTTTCAGGGTTGGATTTGAAATCAATATTTTTCATTTTCACATATTCTTGCACCACCTCAAATGGATATTAGAAGTAAATAGAGCATCATGCCAATTCACAGTTTGGTTCAAGTCCAGGCTGAGACACTCACTGTGAGTAAATGAAATACATTTAAAGAGACTCTTCGCTGAGTTTCCCTGTGCACTTCTAAAGATTAGTTTTCTTTATTTTTCAGTTTTTTTCCTGTATTTCCATTTACTTTTTCTATTATTAGATTAAAAAGCAATATCATTGTACTCTCTATCTCTAGATTTATTTCTTTGATTTAGGAACATGGTGACATCAAGACACTTGTCAAGACACTTGTCAAGACACTCATTTGGTTACAATAGCATGTAGAAAACAAATCTTTCTTCATTTTGAATCAAGCCTTACCCAACATTAAACCTTAGATTTGTGATTTCAGGTTACATGAGTAATACCAGCCAACCATTTATAACAGGTGACAAAAATAAATGTAAAAAAACCACACAATGTTAAAGAATTTGGATTGTCTCTTTATCTTCATTGAAGAAGTGTGTGGTTAAGTGGGGCTAGAGGTCCAGTGGCAGGATGACAACGGACGTGAATAGAAAAAGATTTTTACTTTTCACCTTGTATATTTAATGCGTATGTCATAAAGATATACAGTAACGGCTCCTGAAAAAAAAAAAAAAACAAGATGGTGAAAGCCTCCCCTAAATCCTGAACTTCTATTTTTAGTAACTAATTAAGTGACTAATAACTACCCCTACGGGGTATTAATTAAGTTGATTTGTTTCGTCTTTATTTTGTTCTTGTAATTGACTTGTCCCTAGGTCACATACTTCGTTGCAGGTGACACCGTTAGCCAGCTTGACTCGAGTGGTGTTAAGCTAAAATGTTTTTGCAAAATTTCCAATTCTTTGGTCATAATGAGATTTGTAGACAAATTGCTTTCACTGGCTATACTGTGCTGGAAATTCATCACAGTCATCATTGTCTTTGTTATCTTGATTTCCACAGACTGTTCCACACTACAGTCAGCTGATCCTACTCCTTCACTATTTGGTCTAACCCCTGAAGACTCCAGGAACACAAGTTTCATTTGCTCTTTCTCCACCCCAGAGAGCCTGTCCTCACATCACTCGTCATCCACATGACTGCACTCACCAACCACAGCAGCAAATACAGGCTCTTCACTCACCATACCTTTAAATGGGGTGGTGGACAGTCTAATTAAGATGAGCAGAGAACCTCAGACACCCGATACCCTTGCCACCTCACTTTTTTCGACAAACTCTGTAGAGAAACCAGTACCATTACAATCTATTGAAGACACCCAGTCCAAAAGAAGGACTCATTCAGTCATGGAGTGCACTCCTCATCAGAGAGGATTTAAAAAACTCTGAGAGAAAAGACAAATAATACAGCAGAATTAGAATCTGACCACAAAATAAAGTCTTAACCTGCAGAGTTTTTGTCAACTGGAACAACTGCAGTCCATGCAGCACAGATGGCCCTGGATGGGAAAATGCTTCTTAGCATATTATCATCACACTTACCTGTAAGAAGAGCAAACAGTGAGGGACATGTCCAAGTAATGGCCAACTCAGCTGGTGAGGCCCTTTCAGCAGTGCCAGAAGTTTGCACTAATGCTACTTTAAAGGACTGCCTTTCATTTTAAGTGGAGCCAGACATTCACCATAACAGCATGTCATCATCCTCCAGGATTTCTTCCAGTGACACAGTTACTGACCTCTCCCTGCCTAATCTGGCAAGGAAGAGTTTCATAGTCTGTGTTCAGCTAGTAGCATATGTGATCCATCCTGTGGCAACTTCTGTCACTCATCATTTGTCTCCTGTGATCCTCTTAAAGTTAGCGAGAGTAACTCAAACCAAAATCATCAACAAAGTGAGCATCAGAAAAATGAGCGTAAGCGCTGCCTCTTGCAGCCCACCTATGAGGCGTCTATGGACCCACCCAATAGGTTTACTCAAAGGAAGCACACATGGAATCAACTCTATGTGGAAGGGCTCAAGAAGTCAGCAGCCAACAGACTTCCCTCCTCAGCTGCATCAGCAGCTGCTACGGCCTTCCTGTCCAAAAGCCTTGGGGATCTGACCTCTGATGATATTTCTTGTAATTTTGACAGCAAGTACCATGGCATCAGTTGCAGTTTCATTATGAGACCAACCAGGAATCTAGTCCCCAAGAACAACCCAGAGTTGATGTCTTCACCATCCATTGACCTAACAGAACAGTTGAGACTGACTAAGGTGGAGCCCCTAACTGCTGAAGACTGATCATGAAAGCAAGCCCAGTGGGGCACAGCATGAGCCTTTGGATGAGACCATGGTGCAAAGAACCTCTTCGAGGAGCCTAAGTAGAGTACGGTATATTGTGAACAGGGCCAAGAAAGCTCAGGAGAGGCAGATACTCCAGGGCCTTATCCAGGGAAGAAGGGCTAGTTTTAGCCTTACCAGTAGCACTGACAATGCAAGTTGTTTTTGCTCAATGTTTTCCATTGAGCAAAAACGAGGTAACACAGAGGGGGCATGTTCTGAGTCGTTGTACCACTCTGGATCTGCTGAGCCAGCTCACCCCCATAGGAACCCTATCGCACAGCAGTCTGCAGCCTTCCCAGAAAATAAAAACAGTGAACTCTTTTTCACGCTCAAACTCTAAGAACAATGTGACCTGGACCTGGGTGTCTGAGACACAGCTGGAAACTTTGGAACATATATTTTTCTCAAGTTTGTCTTTTTTTGTTTAGACATTTCATATATTGCATAGTGTGTCATAGAAAACTGATTCACAATGCAGTTTATTACAAAAACTGTGTTATTTGACTAATCCATGAACAATCCATTAAATATTGTGCAAGATCAATTTTTTGAAAAGTTTTTGAAAATATTGTTTTGAAGTTGCTGGCGAGCACTTCATCTTTTAACTAATATAGTGCTGTCATTCTTTTGCTCCAAATGTTAGGTGATTATCAGAATGTATTTAGGGATAAATACTTGTTTTAACATAGCTGTTTATGTTGATTGTGACTACTTTAAATTTCTTTGGTTTTATTTTTAGGTTTATTTTTGACAATAGCAATAGATCATCACTAGTGGACAGAATTATAAATGACCTGTTCTTCTTAATTACTCAAACTTTTATGGAATAATTTATATGAGATCAAAATGAGATATTTTATGTCAAAGTTTTATTGTCAGCCCATTTATCCATTAGTAAAATTTGAAAATAATGGCATGGGTATCATGTTGAATATAATATAATTAGTCTGACACTATACATTGAGGCTTGTCTTATATATTTGCTAAAAAACTGAAAGGAATCATCCTTATCATGCAGATGTTTGTTTTTCTCAAGTATTGTGTGGTGTTTAAATTATAATTTGACTAAACTGGTACTATTTTGCTGAACCTGCTAAGCTGTGGCATGTCACACCTCTGGGGTCCTGTAAAAGGAATGATGGATGACTCCATATCAGATTTAACTCATTTTTATTAATTGCATGTCTTTTATGCTTTGTATTGTTAAAGGTTGTGCTTTATTTTACAAAACCTGTTGTATGAAGATTAATTTTTAAATTCTCTAACTTTTTTTTTTTTGGATGATCTGACCATGGTGGCAGGAACATCTTCTAAACACTGTTTTCTTATTGGTCCATGGTGCAAATACAAAATAGAAATTATCCTTGTGGAAGCACGTTTGTGTTGACCTTGCTGTATTGTCTGCACTGCCCTGCCAGTTCTTTGTGCAAAATTTTAAAGACAATATTTAATTCAAACAATGTGTACTTATGACCTGAATAAATCTCAAAACTAATATCAAAAACTTCAAAGCTTGTATTTCATTTAGATTAAAACTGCTTCATGTCAGACACAGAGGAGTTAAAAATGCTCATACAACCTGAAATGTAACAGCTGGCCTTGATTTTGGCAATCTTAACATGCTGCTCAGTCTTTGTCTGCTATCACCCCTCTCACATCCTGCACCAAACCCCTGGCAGGAAAGGAAAGTGTTGCAGATGTCAAGCTGCACAGGAGACCACAAGCTCAGCCAGTCACTGCAATAGTACACATCTTTCGGTTTGTGCTTCTGTAGTTTAGTTTTTGTAGGTAATTTTAGATGGATTTCAGCACAGTGTGGAAAGTCCAGCAAAATATACTTAGGTTGTAGCATTTCATTGGAACTGAAATATCTCTGACTTTGAAAAAAGTCAATTGAAGCCAAATTTAAAAAATAATAGTACTGAATTAATGGATACAAAACAAATTAAATATACTGCATTGGTATCAGTTTCATGTGACAATGCTTTTCATGCGTGCCAAGGAATGACAGTGCCTCCCATAATCTTAAGGGAGTCCTCTCCAAGAATCATTGTTGTGCTGTCATGCTTTCTCAGGAAATTGATTTGTTAGTCAATGGTTGGTTGATTGTCTCAACTGTGGTTTTCAACCTTTGGTATGCTGCCAGGACTGTTCCTTGGTTTTACAGACTTTGTGAGCGTGTCATGCTTATTTTAGTGGCACAGATTCTGCTATGGCCAGTACACAAACACAAGAGACTGCTTCATTAGGATTCAGAGCCTTTCAACAGCATTCTCCAAACCTGTCTGGCATTTTAGGATTGAAAGAAAGGTTTTGTTGAAGTTAATGCAGTCCCTGCTTTCAAGATTGGTCATGTTTTCGAAGGTTTTTTACAAATGTATTGGTGGTATTTATGGCAAAACCTGCAGAGGTCTTTGTAAGACAGAGACATTGTGCATTTCTGCTATGAATTATGTTTGCTGCTCTGTAAAAACAAACTTTTTTTTTTTCAAAAAAAAAGGGAAGACGGCATCACTGAGGAATTAAAACACAACAAAGTCAAATACTGTCACCAAAATTAAGGGTGAACATAGAAAATATACTTCATAAATTATCAAAATCTGTGTGTGACTGCACAAACCTATGCTTGATTTTATGTAAGCTCTCATCCAGTCCTCGTGATTGGGTGCACACTGGACAAGTCACCACTTTATCAGAGGACCAATAAATACCGTATTTTCCGTATTATAAGGCGCACCTAAAATTTTCAAATGAACCCGTAGTGCGCCTTATAATCCGGTGCGTCTAATATATGGATAATATTCATATTAATATTGGTCAAAAACATGATCGCTGAAAAAAGGCCGGAAGTCTGGCTGCCAGTCATGCCGCACTCCGCCACCAGAGGAGCCCCCTCACGAGGCACTCGGGCCTACGCCCCCTAACAACGGTAGTCAAGGGGCGTCACCGAAGTCCCGGCTCTGACTGAGCTGCTGGTAGAGCAGACTGTAGGAGCACCGGTGATTACGTAGCAAAACATAAGGAACTTTCAACAATTCTATTAATAAAGTTTGACTGACTGATCTCAGTATTTCCTAACTATTTGGCGTCTGAAATAACCCACTTTAAACTTAATTGGTCTTAAAAATGCCGTTGTGCTGTCATCTGGAATCGAGTGACGGTCCATTCTATTAGTCTGTGGAAACACACGGAGAAACTGGTATAAAGGTGAATGACAGACCCTCAAAGCTGAACTTCCAGCCTTTTCTGAAATTTCAAGAGCAGAGTCACTGCTAGACAAAGGTGTGCTGCAATTGATTTACAAATGTAGTTGATAGCTCTGGGCGGACGGCGGAGGGGTGCATTCAGGGTTGTGTATTCTGTCTGCAGCGACATACTATGAGATTCATGGTGGTGAGACACAAACGTTAAAGTCAGTTCTAGGAGTAAAACAGCATCATATTTGCCAGTAAATTAGCAGCCTGACATTAAAAACTAGTTAAATTATTGTTTAGGACACTCAGCAGCAAATATCTGCACCTCACCTCCGACTGGACTACCGATCGATCGAAACAATATTTAATAAACGAAGATGAATGTCAGAGCTTAAATATCTGCTTCGAACTTCAGATCAGGAAATAATCCGCTCTGTTCGTATTGACTGCACTCGTAATGAATTTAACCAGTTTTTAATGTCAGGTTTTTTTAATATGCCAGTTGACTTCTTTTTAAGATGTCAAAGTGATCAAGTGATCAGGTTTCCTTGATGAGGCTCAGAATGGCTTATTGACATAACAAAGGTAGTCAGGAAGTCATGAATGCAATCATGACTGCCTGAGCAGCGCGGCTCTATCTAGTGGACGGATTGCGCAACTACAGCCGCTGCAGTTTATCAAATAAATTTTATTTTTTATTGTGTGCGCCTTATAACCCGGTGCGCCTTATATATGAAACAAATTATAAAACAAATTATTGAGGGTGAGCCTTATAATCCAGTGTGCCTTATAGTGCGGAAAATACTGTAGTCAAGAAACTAATCAAATACATTAATATTTAGTCCTATATCCTGCCAGTGTTTTTAGCGAAGCAACAGCCAACATTTTTCTGGTGTTGTTGTCAGTGTCTGTACAATGTGAGGAGTTCCCCCAAAGAACATTTCTTTCTCAAAAACAAGTTACATAATACTTGGATCACTGGACTTGAAAGACATTCCAGTGAAACTTCTAAACAGCCATAAATTTAACCTCCTTCTGAGGCCCCTTTAATAGGGTGCAGGGGAGGCCCCTTTACTCCCTCCCCCGCACCCTATTATAAACCTTCACGCTGTTTCTCAGCACACAAACCTTCCCACTGCACATTTGTGTAGCTTGAGAATAACACCTAAAGAGTTGTCTCTTGAACAGAAGTCAATATTTTAATTTCCATTACGTCTAACAACCGAGGTAAGCAAACGTTTGTTTTGCTGCATTTTTCATTTTAGTGACTTTTTTTTAAATAGTTTTGTTTGTTTTTTAATCTACAATGCATCATAATGATGGGAGTATTAACCATTTTAATTTCAGGCTGGTGACAACATGAGAAACTACATAATTCTGGTCATATTTGCTTTCGGCCTGATACATATAATCACTTCAGGTAAGAATTATACACATAGCCTGGGACTGCAATTGTGGCGGAATGTGTTTAGTGTTTGTATGTGTGTGTGTGTGTACGTGTGTGTGTGTGTGTGTGTGTGGGTATGTTGTATGCTCTGTGTGCAGAGATGAGTAAAGACCTGCTACAGATTTAGGAGAGGACTTGGTAACCTGAGTATGCACTAATCAGTATCATATGTACTGAAGCATTTGATGCAAAACCTATACCATTGTATTAACTATGTAGGTGAATGATGATGGAGAAGTGTCTGCTTCCATAAGTATGCTTCCATAAGTAACTGGAATGAACAGACTAACATATCTACAAAGTTGACACACCCCTGTTCAAATGAAAGGCTTTTGTCATGTTAAAAATTTACATCAAGATAATTTCCCAACTTTTTACACCTCTAATGCAACTTATTACCTGTACAAAACAAGTGAAAAAAAATATTTCAGGGAGGTAAAGTTAAATAAACTAATGAGATAATGTCTGAAAGCCTATTCGCTCAGTGCCAGATAATATGGTTGCACAAGATTAAACTAGTTCCATTCAAAGTCATGTTAAATTGGAGTCACAACACATCTATTATCAAATAAGGTGATCAACTCAAATAAAGTTAAACTCTTCTATGAGGCTTTTCTGAACATTTTTGCAGCCCTATCTTCCAGTACAATCCATGGTCTGTGGAGAGCTTCCAAAGCATCAGAGGGATCTCATTATTAAAGATGTCAGTCAGGTGAAGGCTACAAGAGAATTTGAAAGGAATTAAATATATCATTTAACACAGTGAAGACAATCATTAGAGATTGGAGATCACTTGTAAATATAGTCTACGGAGTCCGCCATTTGATCTTGTCCATCAACCTGTCCATCACATTGCCAAAATGAATGCTCAGAGCTGATCCTTTAAAATTCAGTTTAAATCAATTGTATTAATCTCCGATGGGAAATCCTTTGTCCACTCTAATTTTTTTAATTTAAATGTTTTGGTCCACATGGGCCTTGAACTGCCCAAGGCTTAGTAAACTGAGATACTGCCGTCCTTGATAGCTTTTGTTAGCCCCCCTAACGTAATAACTCCCACAAACATAATAACTCCACAAACGTTATAAAAAATTTCAGTTTAAAATGTAATTATCCCACAAATGTAATAACTTTCCCACAAACGTAATACCATTGCCTAGTCCCGCTCTGTGCGGAGTTGGCATGCTCTCCCCGTGTCTGCGTTGGTTCTCTCCGGGTTCTCCGGCTTCCTCCCACCTCCAAAGGCATGCGCTTCAGGTTGATTGACCGTTCCAAATTGCCCGTAGGAGTGAATGTGTGTGTGAGTGGTTGTATGTCTTTGTGTGTGGCTCCGCAGTGCACTGGCGTCGTGCCCGGAGTGTCCCCCGCCTCACGCCCTATGTCACTGGGATAGGCTCCAGCTCCCCGTGACCCGCTGCAGTGGATACAGCGGTGATAATATGAAAATGACTGATGACTGACCACAAATGTAATACCTAATTTCCCGCAAAACTAATAATTATTATGTTTGTGGAAATTTATTACATTTGTGGGATGGTAATACCCCACAAACATAATAAAAAATTGCAGGTTTAAATGTAATAATCCCACAAATGTAATTAATTTCCCACAAACGTAATACCATCGCCTACCACAAAACGTAATGCCTAATTTCCCACGAACGTAATATTTATTGCGTTTGTGGGGTTATTAAGTTTGTGGGAGTTATTACATTTGTGGGGCTAACAGCTTTCTTGTCTGCTTTCATTTAATTTCTTTCAATCTGAAAAGATACCTTTTTGTCAGTTGTACAAATAAGAAAAAAAATAGTGAACAAGTAAATTTCCTTAATTCCACCAGCTATAAAAAAACAAAACAAAACTGAAGTTGAAAGCCTTTGAACCAGAATTTGATGATGACTAAAGTGTCAAAAAACTCAAACACACTGAGGCTCACACACACACGCATGAGCACATGCGCACACACACAAATATTCTTCTCCTTTCAGCTTTTCCCTACAGGGGTCGCCACAGTGAATCAGTTGCGCCCATCTAACCCTGTCTTCTGCATCCTCGTCTCTCATACCAACTACCTTCATGTTCTCTTTCACTACATCCATAAACCTCCTCTTTGGTCGTTGTCTAGGCCTCCTGCCTGGTAGTTCAAAACTCAGCATCCTTTCTTACATGTGCTGTCTAACCTCTAACATGTGCTGTCCCTCTGATGTACTCATTCTTGATCCTATCCATCCTGGTCACTCCCAAAGAGAACCTCAGCGTCTTCATCTCTGCTACCCCCAGCTCTGCCTCCTGTCTTTTCCTCAGTGTCATTGTCTCTATACCAAACAACATCGCTGGTCTCACCACAGTTTTGTATACCTTTCATTTCACCTGAAACTCATCTATCACACATCACACCTGACACTTTTCTCCACCCATTCCATCCTGCCGGTACACGCTTCTTCACCTCTTTTCTACACTCTCCATGGCTCTGGACTGTTGACCCTAAGTACTTGAAATCCTCCACCTTCTTGATCTCTTCTCCCTATAACCTCAGTCTTCCATTTGGGTCCCTCTCATTCACACACACACACACACACACACACACACACACACACACACACACACACACACACACACACACACACACACACACACACACACACACACACACACACACACACACACCTGTACTCTGTCTTACTGTGGCTAACCTTCATTCCTTTCCAGGGTAGACCTCAACCTTTCTAGCTTCTCTTCCACCTGTTCACTGCTTTCATTACAGACCATATCATAGTCCATGGAGATTCCTGTCTAACCTCGTCAGTCAGCCTGTCCATCACCATAGCGAACAGGGAAGGGCTCAGAGCCAATTCCTGATGCAGTCCCATCTCCACCTTGACATCCTCTGTCACACCTACAGCACACCTCACCACTGTCTTACAGTCCTGTTACATGTCCTGCACCGCTGTAGCATACTTCTCTGCCACTCCAGACTTCATCATACAATACCAAAGTTCCTCTCTGGGCAGCCTGTGATAAGCTTTCTCCAGATCTACAAAAACACAATGCAGCTCCCTCTGGCCTTCACTATACTTCTCTATCAACAACCTCAAAGCAAATACTGCATCTGTAGTACTCTTTTTGTTGGCATGAAACCATACTGCTTCTCACAAATGCTCACTTCTTCCTTTAGTCTAGCTTCAACTTCTCTTCCACATACCTTCATTGAATGGCTCATCAGCTTTATTCCTCTGTAGTTACCACAACTCTGCACATCTCCCTTGTCCTTAAAAATGGGCACCAGCACAATTCTACTTCATTCCTCAGCCATCTTCTCACTATTTAAGATCCTGTTGAACAACCCAGTCAGAAACTCTACTGCCACCTCTCCTGGACACTTCCATACCTCCACAGGTATATCATCAGGACCGACTGCCTTCCAACTCTTCATCCTCTTCAATGCCCTCCTCACTTCATCCTGACTAATCTTTGCTACTTCCTGGCATACAACAAACACCTCTTCTAGTCGTTGTTTTCTCTCATTTTCCTCATTCATCATCCCATCACACTACTGGCACCTGTCAATAATCTTCCATCCCTATCTTTAATCACCCTAACTTGCTGCACGTCCTTGCCATTTCTGTCTCTCTGCCTTGCCAACCTGTATAGATCAGTCTCTACCGCCTTACAGTCCAACCTAGCATACAAGTCATCATAAGGCCCTTGTTTGCCCTTTGCTACCTCTACTTTCAACTTACCCTGCATATCTCTGTACTCCGGTCTACTCGCCTCAGTCCTCTCTGTGTCCCACTTCTTCTTAACTAACCTCTTTCTCTGTATACACTCCTGAACCTCCTCATTCCACTACCAAGTCTCCGTATGTACTTTCCTTCCAGATGACACACCAAGTACTGTCCTACCTGTCTCCCTGATCACATTAGCTGTAGTTGTCCAGTCATTAGGAAGCACCTCCTGGCCACCCAGAGCCTGTCTTAACTTCAAGTTATGCAACACTCTTCCTTTTTCAGCTTCCACCATTTCGTCCTCTGCTCTACCTTTGCCCTCTTCATCTTCCTCACCACCAGAGTCGTCCTACACACCACCATCCTATTCTGTTTGGCTACACTCTTGCCATTGTGTCTTCTCTTATTAGGCTGGAACACTCGGGCTGACACACCTGCAGCAGATCTTAATCACTGCCGCCCCAATTACCAGCCTACTACAAAAGCCAGCCAGTGCATTTACTCTACAGTCCACAGACCAAGCAACAGCTCCCACAGACATGATTCTTTAAGTTTGTTTTGTAACTGTAGTTCTTCTTCCTTTGACCTGGGGATGGCTGGGGTCCTGTTTTTGTTTAGTCTTTAGTTTTTAATTTGGTTTTGCTCGGTAGGGAGGGGGGGGCAGCTTTGACATCCCTATAGAGGGTGTCCTGCGCCCCCTTCCATTCTATTGAGTTTGCCAGCATCTCCAGGTCCCTTTTGATTTGGTAAAGTACCCTAATTAAGTTGCTGTAAGGGCTGTTTATTATTTACAAACTTGTGTTCTTGTGGGAAAAGGTTAATATAAACCGTTAACTTTTATTTTCATGGTGTCCTTCTTCTATGTTGGGGTCTCCATTTTTGAGCCATTGATTATTACTCTTGAGTTGTTTGGAGACCGCAACAGTACTGTATATGATTGTACGTGACAAGGAAGCTGCTGGTTCTTCAAAGAAAAACAAGGCAGTCAGAGACTGCAACATCCCGTGACACCCATGAATCAAAACTTTTACCCTGACCTGCTAACATAGTTCAAAGCACTAGCTTTGGTCTGTGGTCTTACTCACATTGGTCTTTCTTCCCCATTTTTCCATCTTATCCGGTTCCTGAGTGTGCAAAAGACCTTGACCTAGTTTTCTCAAGGTCATCATCTCATTTTCATCCCCTTGCCGCCCGAATAATGTGCTTTTTGTTGCATCTTTCTAACTTCAATGTTTACGAAGATATTTGGTGGACTAACGGATGAACGAACGGATGAACTCATGAACACTGACAATTACAATACATCACGGCTTTCAAGCCTTTAAAGCTACTTTGCACCAAGTCTGTACACTTGAAACACAGATCTGACTTACAGTAATAAGGCAATTGCGTCCTATCTACAAGAAGATGGATGGATGTTGACTGGTTGTTATTATCCAGAATTTAGATTTCTTTGGACTTGTGTATTTGCAATGAGTTTTGTATTTGTTTTTTTGTCTATTCCAGATGCCAAAGGATTGTCCATCACCACTATAAAGGTATTATTTTCTATACCAAAGTGGTAGTCACTTTTTGCAGCTGTGAATGAAAAACTCTACTGTATATGATTTTGTAGCCACAAAGTACCAATTTCTTCACAGGTAATAGATCACACCAAAATGAGCAAGTACTAGGGATGCCAGGTTTATCTGTATATCCAATAATCTATAGCCTACACATATCTTTCTTGGCCCATGCCCACCCCACCCCCCACTCCTCCAAAAATGTAGAAATAATTCCAGTGGTTGTATTTTGTTTGTTGTTGGGTTTTTTAAATGGGAAAAGGGGAAATGGTCTCACAATGCTTTGTAAATAAAAATAAATAAATCCTGAACACGACCATTATCTGGACTGCGACCCGAATTCATCTACCAAGTTTTCATTATTAACCAGTCCTGTTAAAACATAAACCAACCAATGGCAATGGCTGAAAAATATTTCTTTGGTAGCAGAATAATGCTCAAATAATTTAACAAGATGATTTCTGTACAAGTAGATGCATTTTTATTACAATGAGAAATTATTCCGCTTGTTTAAATATAATTAGAAGAAGTAGAATAATACTTGATCACTATAGAGATTGTATTATTAGGACTCAATTGCCTGATAAAATTGCAAAACCACAGCTTTGTAAAAGCTGAAATTTTCAAATGGCCCATATTTTTTACATGTGAAGTTTTATATTAGCAGAATTCCAGATTTCTTCCTAAATTAATTTGGTTCATTTTGCAACCAATTTCATATCCAAAATACCAATGCTTCATTTCCTGACCATTGTATCACCATAACCTTTGCTTCAAACTAGCTCCCTCACATTTACTCTTCTCATTCCATTACCTCAGGAAGACCCATACACAATGACCAGAGGCCCTGAGCTGGAGGGCTACTGCATTGACCTCATCACTCTGCTCTCCAAGAAGCTTGGTTTCGAGTACAAAATGCACCTGGTGAAGGACAACCGGTATGGAATCATAGACACTACTGGTAACTGGAACGGCATGATTGGCGAGATCATCAGAGGGGTGAGATGTTGATTGTGTTTTGATTATATACTTTGGTACAAAAAAAACGGCACATGTGATGATGCTATCCTTGCAGATTTTGCACAGTTTTTCAACGTGGGTTTAAAAATGTATTTTAATTAATCCAATCAGATAGCCAATGATAGTAGCCCTGTGGATTGTGCTAAGTATTCAGCAATTAATTAATAATGCCTTTATTATTATTAACCTTGCGTGTGTTTATGTGTGTGTGTGTGTGTGTGTGTGTGTGTGTGTGTGTCTGGGTGTGTGTGTGTGTGCTTAGCAGCCAGTTGACATACAGTTGGACAATGCATCAGAGCTTTGATGAGTCCATTTCACGAAGCAGGTTTCGTGTAAACCTAGGGTATTGTTAATCCTGAAGTGAGGGAACCTTGTTAGAGTTATGTCACACCTGCTAAACTCCATGTGAACTTACCCTGGGTTGAAAGTAACCCTGTGAAACTGCAAACCCAGGGTTTACAGGCTCGTAGTAAGTCAATCCAGGGTCACAGGTTTTACTCAAGGTTTGCTCACCCTGCTTTGTCAAACGGACCCATTACTGAGTGTTTGTTTGGAAAGCTATAGGATAACAAATTCTACCACAAGCAAAACTGTTTGTAGACCTTGTTGATTTGGTCTTCATCTTCCTCCTCTGCTTCTTCTGCTTCTTCATCTTCTTCTTGCTGCCCCTCTTCTGCCTCTTCTTTGTCTGTTTATTCTTCCTCCTGTTTCTCACCACTGTAACACAATAAAAGACAAAGATTATTTTAAAACATTTTTAAAATTAAAACATTTGACATCCTAATTAGATACACTGGAACTGTACATTGTATCAAAATGTATTATCTTCATTATCTGTTCATTTTATTTATTACTTATTACTTATCTAGTGTCTTTACATTTCCTTTTCAAATAAGTTATGTTGTGACAGGGTGCCCTGAGAGGAATTGTGGTATTGTATGAGGAAGTCTGGAGTGGCAGAGAAGTACATATGTTAGAGCGAGGACTGTTAGACAGTGGTGAAGTGTGCTCTAGATGTGACAGGGGAGTTCAAGGTGGAGGAGAGGAATGAAGATTAGCCACAGTAAGACAGAGTACATGTGTGTGAATGTACTCTGTACATTCACTCTTCTCCCTGTAACCTCACTCTTCCACCCAGGTGGAAAAGTGAGGTTACAGAGAGAAGAGATCAAGAAGGTGGAGGATTTTAAGTACTTAGGATAAAAAATTCAGAGCAATGGAGAGTGTGGAAAAGGGGTTAAAGAAGCATGTACAGGCAGGATGGAACGGGTGAAGGAAAGTGTCACACATTGTATTCCTTTGCAGTCTGCATGTTTGCAAATTCAGATTAAATTGCCTTGAATGACACCAGGATTCAGTGCTACTTACAACTTCATTCTGTAGTCTTTTTATTTTTTACTACTATGCATTCCTGTGACTCCTTTAGGAAGCTGACCTTGCTGTGGCCCCCCTGACCATCACTGCAGTCAGAGAGCACTTTGTTGATATGACAACGCCATTTATGCAAACAGGAATCAGCTTCATCATTCGTAAAGACTCTGCCTCTGAAGAGAGCACCTTCAGTCTGCTGTCACCTTTATCCACTAATGCGTGGGTTGGCATTCTCATTGCTTTCCTGCTAACAGGCTTCTGCATGTTCTTGGTCAGCAGGTAAGAAAACTTCATCATGTCATCATCAACTCCTGCTAAGTTTGTGGTTTCTGGTAGAAAGGAAGTTCTAGCTACATGAATTCAGAGGGAATACCCATTTATTTCATCCTTGATTTGTTTAATGTTCACTTGGTTTGAGCAGTCTCTAATGGTATGTTTAGGTGATGGAGCAGCTGGAATTACCTCCTCAGTTGAAAAGATAATTTACTTCTGGTATTCAACCATTGAGCCTTAGCCATACTGATATTAAACAACCTTCTATCTGTATTACCTTTTCCCACACTCTTTTTGTGTCTCACGTAAGTCCGAGACTCACGGAACATAGCGCATTTCCAGATGCCGTCAACCAATATAATGTGCTAACGGTATCACGTGACTGTCTACCAAAAGTCCGCGATGAGGTGAAGTCGCGGGCGTTGATGCGCGAGAGCGCACTGTATATGTGTGTGTGCTTATGTATTGATATACAAATAACTGCTTTCTCATGTTACTCAATAGGATTAGTCCCACTGAATGGGCTGAGCCAAACAAAGAGGGACAAAGCTTTACAATACTTCACAGTTTCTGGTACATCACAGGAGCTCTCACGCTGCAAGGTACAGTGAAACAGATATACATACCTGCCTGTTGGCTGTCTTTCCCCTCTCTGTTGACTGCCCTAAAAGGAAAACAAAATCAAATTGTTAAATTCTCTTAGTTATACATGCTAAATTGTATGTACAACTAAAAGAACTATTTTGTCCCTTGGTTGTTCTGAATAAAAGATGTAACATGACAGCGATAATATAAAATGATTATAAGTTAAGTTCTAGTCATTATTTTATCTTTTATATTAAGCAGTATAAGGTTATATTCCAGAATAGATTATTATATGTACATATAATAATTCCATTATTAAATGTACATCACCTTCCAACAAGACAATGACCTAAAACACACAGCTAAAATAACAAAGGAGTGGCTTCGGAACAACTCTGTGACCATTCTTGACTGGCCCAGCCAGAGCCCTGACCTAAACCCAATTGATCATCTCTGGAGAGACCTGAAAATGGCTGTCCACTAAAATTCACCACCTAACCTGATGGAACTGGAGAGGATCTGCAAGGAAGAATGGCAGAGGATCCCCAAATCCAGGTGTGAAAAACTTGTTGCATCATTCCCAAGGAGACTTAAGGCTGTACTGGATCAAAAGGGTGCCTCTACTCAATACTGAGCAAAGGGTCTGAATACTTATGACCATGTGATATTTCAGTTTTTCTTTTTTAATAAATTTGCAAAATTTCTACATTTCTGTTTTTTTCTGTCAAGATGGGGTGCTGAGTGTACATTAACGAGAAATAAAATTTACTTTTTTGATTTTAGCAAATGGCTGCAATGGAAGAAAGAGTGAGAAATTTAAAGGGGTCTGAATACTTTCCGTACCCACTGTGTGTGTGTGTGTGTGTGTGTGTGTGTGTGTGTGTGTGTGTGTGTGTGTGTGTGTGTGTGTGTGTGTGTGTGTATATTTTATTTTTTTAAGTGACATATGTGTCACTTAAAAGGAACTTTATTGTCCCTTTAAAGGAAAAGGCACCTGTCAAAGGAGCAAGTGGAAAAGAAATTTAAGAGAAGTGATAGTAAAATTAGCTGATTACATGAACAGAACTGTAAGTAGTTACTTAAATACTGTTTTTGTCAGATGCCGAGGAACATTTTGGATACTACATTGATTGTCCCATTCCAAACGGAAACTGTGGCTGAACAAACTCTTCGTTATTATATATATGCAACACATGTATATTTTGGTGATGGCAGTACACTGTGTGTGTGTGTGTGTGTGTGTGTGTGTGTGTGTGTGTGTGTGTGTGTGTGTGTGTGTGTGTGTGTGTGTGTGTGTGTGTGTGTGTGTGTGTGTGTGTGTACTGTATACGTGTGCAAGTATTTGGAGTTAAACAAAAGTAATCTCCCTATGGGAATTATTAATAGTTTTATGTGTTTATTTTTATTTTTATTTTTTACACACACAAACACACTGGTAGTATAGAAAATGATCATTTGGACATGACAAAAATGAAAAGACGGTACACATGTACAGTGAGGGGAGGGTGGTTGGAGTATGGACAATGATTGTGAAGGATTTTTTATGACAATATTTCCCCTACTTTAGAAAACACCCATCTTACATTGCTGTCAAAACACACAGCACAGCAGATATCATTACGGATATCTGCTTTGGAGTGTGGACGAAAGGCTGTGGCTGTAACTGTGGGTAGCGCTGTTGCCCCACAGCTAGAAGGTTCTTGGTTTGTGTCCTTTCTGTGCAAAGTCACATGTTTTTAATGTTGGGGTATACAGGAAACACACAGACCTAGTACCTGCTTTTTGACTTTCACCATCTACAGGAGCACAAGCTAGGAGTCATCTTTTTTATTCTCTTATCTATCCTCTATTATGATTTATTTTTAGCTCTTCATTCTCAAATTCTCCTTATTCTTAAATGTGATACGGTTTTTATCTGGCTCAGTACAACTATAATGAAAGGCTACCCCCCCCTCGGGATCAATAAAGTACTGTATGTATCAATGCAACACATTACTCATATTCATAAGCAACTGTAAATAAGATAAAAGTAGGCAGGCCATATAAACACCTGATTGAAGCGGAGCTGACTAGTTAGCGAAATACTAGCTGACTTCAACAGCTTGTGAGGAACATTAAGTGTCTAGCTTTGAGCCAGGATAATGCTACCTCAGTCTGACCATGAACTTAACCTCGGGGATGACCAGGCCCGGGGGAGGATATGTCAATCAATCAATATAGGATATGTTAATCACTGTCAATCACTCCCATTGTCACATCAAGACGGGAGCTTTGACAAAATGGATCATTATCACGGTGTCTAGCAAAAACGTCTGTCTATTTACTGATACAGGAAGTGTTTGTTTTCCAGTTGCTAGGATTTGGTATGGTTAGGGAGGACCACTATGTACCATGTGGAGACCCGAAAAAAAATTGTTTTTCATAATAGAACCTCTTTAAATTGTGTTCAGGCTAAGATAGCAGTGTCTGGCAATGTCCTGGCTCAGATCTGAAAGTTCTGAAAGTTCTTCAGTTGATGTTGAAGTCAACTTGTATTTGGCTAACAAGTTAGCTCTGTTTGTGTGTGTGTGTGTGTGTGTGTGTGTGTGTGTGTGTGTGTGTGTGTGTGTGTGTGTGTGTGTGTGTGTGTGTGTGTGTGTGTGTGTGTGTGTGTGTGTGTCTATAGCTGTGTGTGTGTGTGTACGTGTGTATACTCAGCGTCATAGTGAAGACACACACACACACACACACACACACACACACACACGGCATGATTTTATGTTAATTATGGTTGCTTATGAGTATGAGTAAAATGCTGTGTTGATAAATACTTTATTGATCCCCAAGGGGGAATTGACAATCTGACTCCCATATCTTTTGTCTTTGTTGCTTCAGGTGTTGGTCCTCACCCTACAGGGTTGTCTGGAAGGTTAATCAGTGCTATCTGGTGGCTCTTTGCTGTCCTGCTGTTAATCTGCTATTGGTGCCACTTCAACTCTATCACGCATTCTAGGATGAAACATGTCTCCATGATGAGCTTTGAAGAACTGGCAAATCAGAATGTGATTGACTATGGCTCAGTCGAGGGTGGATCCACCATGATGTTCTTTAAGGTCTATTCACTTTCTCCGACCCAAGAGTCTACAGTTATCTCAGCAGATTCATTACTGTTATAGATCACTGCTGCTCATATGAGAGAAACCTTTTTTCCATCCCTTCCTTTCCCAGAATTCCAACAATCCATTGTACAGGCGCATATATGAGCACATGGAAAGAAAGAAGAGTTTTGTGAGTGGTATGGAAGAGGGTGTTCGGCGTGCCCAGTTGGGGAACTTTGCCTTCATTGGAGAAGCTGTGTCCTTGGATTTAGCAGTAGCTCACTACTGTAAACTAACCCGTTCACAGGAAGTCATTGCTATGAGAAGCTACGGCATTGCAGCACCTTTGGGTGAGTTGTACAGAGTTGTCAGGATGAATATTCTGTTTTGCCACTTTTTTGGTAGAAATATATGATTGAGATTCTGAAAGGAGGCTGATGGATGTCATTGTAATAGGTAATGCTCAGTGGCACCTTTATTCTGACACTTCACCTGCTTTTGCTTTACCAGGTTCCCCACTGGTTAAAAACCTCTCCATCACTATTCTCCAGCTCAGTGAGTCTGGGGAGTTGACCTATCTAAGGGACAAGTGGTGGACCAGTAGTTGTGTGTTTAATGGTGAAGAAAAATCTTCTGAAGCCCTGCAGCCTCGAGAACTATGGGACCTCTTTCTTCTCCTAGGCCTGGGATTGGGGTTTGGACTGTTGCTGGCCCTGGTTGAGTTATTTTCTAGAGCCCGCAACCAAGCTAAGGATAGTAAGGTAGGGTGACTTTTGCTTGATGCACAGCATCTCAATGTCATTAATATTTTAAATCCACTTGCTTTGTGTTCAGTTACACCAAAAAATGTCCCAGTTAGAGACTCAGAATGAAACAGCCATCATGAAAGATTTTGAGGCAGCAGTAGGTATCCAGGGAAATTTCAATGTAGGTCGAGTTTTTCATTTGTCAACAGGGTATGGGTCAAATTCAACAAACTATTGTAGAATACAACCCAAATAAACATGTAATATATGTATAAAATCTTCTTCTCCTTTTGTCTTTTCCCTTCAGGGATTTTCACAGTGAATCAGTTGCTTCCATCTAACCCTGTCTTCTGCATTCTCTTCTGTCACACCAATTACCTTCATGTCGTCTTTCACTACATCCATAAACCTCCTCTTTGGTCTTCCTCTAGGCCTCCATCCTGGCAGTTCAAAACTCTTTCTACCGATATATTCACTATCTCTCCTCTGGACATCTCCAAACCATCTCAGTCTGGCCTCTCTGATTTTATCTCTAAAACCTCTAACACATGCTGTCGTTCTGATGTACTCATTCCTAATCCTATCCATCCTGGTCACTCCTAAAAAGAACCTCAGCATCTTCATCTTTACTACATCCTGCTCTGTCTCCTGTCTTTTCCCATTGTCTCTAGACCAAAAAACATGGCTGGTCTCACCAGTTTTGTATACCCTTCTTTTCATTTTAGCTTCACATCACACCTGGCACCTATCTCCACCCGTTCCATCCTGCCTGTACATGCTTCTTTAACCCCTTTTCCACACTCTCCATTGCTCTGAATTGTTGACCCTAAGTACTTAAAATCCTCCACCTTCTTGATCTCTTCCCCCTGTAACCTCACTTATCCACTTGGGTCCCTCTCATTCACACGCATGTACTCTGTCTTACTGCGGCTAACCTTCATTCCTCACCATTCCAGGGTAAACTCCAACTCTCTAGCTTCTCTTCCACCTGTTCCCTGCTGTCACTACAGATCACAGTGTCACCTGAAAACATCATAGTCCATGGGGATTCCTGTCTAACCTCGTCTGTCAGCCTTTCCATCATCATAGCGAACAAGAAGGGGCTCAGAGCTGATCCCTGATGCAGTCCCACCCCCACCTTGAACTCCTGTGTCACACCTACAGCACACCTCACAACTGTCTTACATTCATCATACATGTCCTGCACTGCTCTAACATACTTTTCTGCCACTCCAGACTTCCTCATACAATACCACACTTCCTCTCTGGGTACCCTGCCGTAAGCTTTCTCCAGATCTACAAAAACACAATGCAGCTCCCTCTGGTCTCCCTCTTCTCTATCAACATCCTCAAAGCAAATAATGCATCTGTGTTACTCTTTAATGGCATGAAACCATACTGCTGCTCACAAACGCTCACTTCTGCTCTTAGTCGAGCTTCAACTACTCTTCCCTATAACTTCACTGTATAGCTCATCAACTTTATTCCTCTGTAGTTCTCACAACTCTGCGATCTTCCTTGTTCTTAAAATTGGGCACTAGCACACTTATCCTCCATTCCCCATGCATTTTCTCACTATCTAAGATCCTGTTGAACACCCCAGTCATAAACTCTATTGCCACCTCTCCCATACCTCCGTAGGTATATCATCAGGACCGAGTCCCTTTCCACTCTTCATCCTCTTCAGTGCCCTCCTCACTTCATCCTGACTTATCTTTGCTACTTCCTTGTCCACAACAGCCACCTCTTCTAGCCTTTATTCTCTGTCATTTCCCTTGTTTATCAACTCTTCAAAGTACTCTTTGCATCTTCCCATCACACTGCTAGCATCTGTCAATAGACTTCCATCCCTATCCTGTATCCTCTTAACCTGCTTCACGTCCTTCCCATCTCTGTCTCTCTGTCTTCCCAACCTGTATAGATCAGTCCCTCCTTCCTTACTGTCCAACCTAGCATACAAGTCATCATAAGCCCCTTGTTTGGCCTTTTCTACCTCTACTTTCACTTTACACTGCATCTCCCTGTACTCCTGTCTACTCTCCTCAGTCCTCTCAGTGTATAAAATTGTCCTTTTTTTCAAAATGCTGTGATTTTTTAAAAATGTTTTATCATTTTGTTACTCTGGACTGCAGCTGCTATTTTCATCCCCTCTCTTTACCTGTGCACAGTGACGGCTTCTACCCAATTTTCACCACTATCCTTGGTTGATTTTTAGACTTCAGTGCTCCGATGTGTCACATTTTGGACTAGATGCATGCAGTGTGCCCATGGTTGAATGGTTATTGACGTTGTGTGACTGCACAATGACCCCCAAACATGTCAATGCCCCTGTGCATCCCCACACTGTGGTGCCTTTCCAAGTGTGGAGTCTACATAAAGATTGGGATGACCCTGTGTTTTTGCTATGTTGACACTTAGTGAGAAAGGATCCACTATCAGTGGCCCTTTTTCTTAATGTCATGTCTTTTGTTTCTCTCACAGAGATCTTGCTGCTCAGTGTTGATGTCAGAGCTGAATCTACGATTTGGTAAAGGGGGTATAGCGTCAATCAAGACAGCTCAGAGAGAAGCAAACCCTGAAAAAATATAATTAGTTGGAGACAATGTGATTTCAGAGATTTGAATATTCCAAGAGCCTCTGTTCTCTTGAATACATAATTTAGCAGCCACAGCGTATTTAGGAACAATTCAAGGAACATAACATTCAAACTGTAAATCATTCTGATATGCGTAGTTTTCACTGTTGCTGTATTCACATCCTAATCTCTGCTAACATACGTACATATACACATGTTTTTAAGATAGATTAGTTATATAGTCATCTATACCTGTATGTTCTTAAAACTTGATTTGTCATTTGTGTTGTGAATCTGTGCTGTAGCAATAAAACTGCCTAAATGTGTTTAATAGAAACCAATATATCTGCATTGTGTTATCTTTATTCAAGTTCTTTGATCGAAAGATGCAGATGAAAGCAGAGTTATTTTTGTTTATTGATAAACTCTATAATTTAATTTTTTAAAATTTTATTAACTGTATTAATCCCTGAGGGGAGATTAAGACTCAACTCTACACACAGGTTAGTAGTTTTACATGCATCTCTATAGTGTGTGCAGGCCCGTAACACACACACACACACACACACACACACACACACACACACACACACACACACACACACACACACACACACACAAAGGGGCCTGTGGGCATGCAGGTGAGGGTGAGGTAGAGTGGCAGGCAGCTCCTTTGTGGTGCGCCTCCAATGACCAATTTGTAAAGGGGACAGCGCCTTGCTCAAGGGCGCCTCAGCAGCGCTCCGGAGGTGAGCTGACACCTCCCACTGTCGGCTCACACTCCAGGTGTTTTTGAGCGGGAGCGGTATTCGAACCACCGATCTTGGAACATCGGACAACCCGCTCTACCGCACGCTTTACCACTGAGCCACTGCTGACCCCTTTATGTTACACTTATGCTATATGAGAAGTTTGTTGCATTATTGTAGAAAAAAAAAAAGAATAAAGTCAAAGTTTTTCCACTGACGGCAGACTCTAATGGTCTGACCTTAGCGCCACCTTAGTTGCTCCCTACAGATAAATCATGAAGTGAAACTAGAACCAAGGCGGTTGCAGACTGCAACATCCCGTGACATGGCAACACAATCCTGAAGTCTGCTTTCCACTGAATTCAAAAAGCTAGTGCTGTGATCTGCTGTCATTGATCAGTGCACTAGCTTTCATCTATGGCAGTGGTTCTTAACCTTGTTGGAGGTACCGAACTCTGTCGGTATCATATGCTCACTCACCGAACTCTTCTTTCGTAAAAAAAAAAAAAATCAAATTTAAGACATAAGTATATGTTTTACTGGTGTATTTAATGAATTTTGCATTAATGTCATCTTTTTCAAAGAACAAAACCAAGACAGTTCATGAACTCGCATGAAATTACCTACCTGCAAATCAGTGTGAGTTCTGCTGTTGTTATTGAGAGACCAGTTCAGATATGCGTGGCTTCACCTTGAAGTGCTACTCATGTCATTTTCACAGCAAAGTCTGTTTCTTTTGTTTTCCATGCAGCTTAAGGAAGTGTTCCTTTATTTTTGCCAGTGCGAGACTAGAGTTGCTCAACTTGAGTTTGCAAATTGTGTAGAACGCTGACTCCCATTATGTTCCGTTATACAGTACATGTAAATTCACGTTGCACATATTCGTCCGACCACTTTCTTTTTTTGCTCAACATAGTTACTATGAATTAAATATTTAGAAAGCAATCAGATGACAGACCATCATGAAATTTGACCGCCCCAAAGTTCGGCCGGGTCGTGCTCAAAATGTCAATAATTACGTTCGGGTCGGGCTTTAATACCCGTGGCCTCAGTTCGGGTCAGGCTGGATTTTTTAAACCCGATCTTATGCTTGTCTACATGACAAGCATAAATCGACTACTGAGGGCGCAAAATCCCATGTAGCACAGGTAAGCTAATCGATGTAGCGTGATCACATACAGCCAGTGATGGCTGAGGGGGGCGTGTCATCACGAATTGGCACGATGTGTCAAACGAACACAGTGATTTGTGTATGTTTTTTTTGTCTTGACCTCCATCTCCGCTGAACCCCTGAGACCGACTCACCGAACACCTAGGGTTTGATCAAACCCAGGTTAAGAGCCACTGATCTGTGGTCTTAGTCACACTAGTCTCCCTCGTCTTTCTAACTTATCCGGTTCCTGAGAGTACAAAAGTTGAAATTTGACCTTGACCTAGTTTTCTCAGGGGGATCCCAAGGCGTTTCCAGGCCAGTGTTGAGATATAATCCAGGGAGGCTGAGGAGTATGATGCCCCTGTAGTTGGAACACTCCCTCTGATCCCCCTTTTTAAAAAGAAGAACTACCACCCCAGTCTGCCACTCATTCGGCACTGTCCCAGAATTGCACGCAATATTAAAGAGGCGTGTCATCCGGGGCTTTGCCACTATGAAGTTGATCAACTACCATGGTGACTTCGTCCAGAGAGATTGACTCGAATCTCCTGTCATCCTCCAGCTCTGCCTCTGCAACAGAGGAAGGGTCGGTTGGGGTAGTTGGATTCAGGAGTTCCTCAAAAGTGTTCCTTCCACCGACCGACAACCTCCTCAGTCAAGGTCAACAGTTTTCACATCCCTGCTGTATACAGCTTGGATGGTCCCCCGTTTCACCCTCCTGAGGTGTCGGAAAGTCCTCCAGAATAACCTTGGTGCCGTCCGATAGTCCTTCTCCATGGCCTCTCCGAACACCTCCCACAACCTCTGTTTTGCCTCCATCACAGCCGAGGCTGCAGTCCTCTTGGCCTGTCGGTACCCTGCAACTGCCTCAGGAGTCCCCAGGGACAACATTCCCTTGAAGGCCTCCTTCAGTTGGACGGCTTCCCTGACCACCGGGATCCACCAGGGTGTTTGAGGGTTACCGCCCCTTGAGGCACCCAAGACCTTGTGACTTCAGCAATGGAAGCTTTGAACATCGACCATTCAGGTTCGATGCCCCCAGCCTCCAGAGGGATGGAGGAGAAGCTCCTTCAGAGGTGTGCATTGAAGGCCTCGCGGACAGTCCTCCTCCAGGCGTTCCCAGTTCACCCGCACTACTCGTTTGGGCTTACCAGGTCTATCCAAAGGTTTCCTCTGCCAACGGACCCAACTCACCACCAGGTGGTGATCAGTTGATAACTCTGCCCCTCTCTTCACCTGAGTGTCCAAAACACACAGTCGATGGTCAGATGATACGATCACAAGATTGATCATTGACCTGCGACCCAGGGTGCTCTGGTACCAGGTACACTTATGAGCATCCTTGTGTTCGAACATGGTGTTAGTTATGAATAATCCGTGACTAGCACAGAAGTCCAACAACATAACACTGCTCGAGTTTAGATCAGGGAGGCCATTCCTCCAGATCAAGCCCCTCCAAATTACTCCATCATTGCCGACATGTGCATTGAAGTCCCCCAGGAGAACAATGGAGTCCCCTACAGGGATCCCATCAAGAACCCCATTTAGGGACTCCAAGAGGGCCGAATACCCTGAGCTGATAAGTCACAGTTTTCCCTCTCACAGCCTTAAGGCATAGGGAGGCGACCCTCTCATCCACTGGATAAACTCAACACAGTGGCGCTCAGCCGGGGGCTTGTGAGTGTTCCTACACCTGCCCTGTGCCCTTGCCTGACGCAACTCCAGAGTAAAACAAGGTCCATCCCCTATCCAGGAGTTTGGATCCAGAACCGAGGCTATGCATGGAGGTAAGCCCCACCGGATCCCACTGGTAACACTCCACCTCCAACACAAGCTCCCGCTCCTTCCCTGCCAGTGAGGTGACATTCCACATCCCCAAAGCCAGCCTTTCCCGCCCGGGTCTGATCCGTCGTGACCCCCTGTCATCACTACCACCCATATGGCAGCGCACCCGACCCCATCGATCTGCCCTGCCGCTGGTGGGTCCACAGGGCATTAGGTCTCCATTTCAACATATCTATCAATGAAGATTTGCATTATTGCCTGCAACATACGTTTCAGCACGACGCTTTGCCAGGAGTGTGGCTGTTGTAAACAAACGGGGGGTGATGGGCCATGGATCCCAAAGAGAAGTAGAGAAGGTTAGGTGATGAGAACAGAGTATTCGAGGAAGAATGGACCAAACAGTTTGTTTTCAATGCCGGCATGTTTGCTTTGTAATTGGAAGCTTTTCAGTTGACAACCCAGCTGGGATTGACAGAAAAGGTGTGATTGCTGTACTACTGTAGAAATTAGAGGAGCATGAAGATGTACTTAAGAAGTGGATTGCATCTCCAAACTCCGTTACTGCTGCTAGTTTTGTTGTAACCCGAGAGATAATAGACCGTGTAAAACCATTCACAGATGGTGATTACATAAAGGATTAATTCATTAAAATATCAGAGCAACTATTTTCAGACTTCAAAATCTTGCCACACCAGGATTATTTCCACACCTACAATCAATTTGTTGCAACAAGTCAACAAGACAACTCCAATCCAAATCTGAGGGAAGTCTCAGGTCCTCAGGTGCATTTTAGCAATGTTGTGTGGCAAGAATCCTCCCACTGCACTTTGATGATAACCACATGTTTACACTTAGTTTTGACGCAGTGAGATAGACAACCACAATAGTCATAGTCGTAGTCAGCATTATTGTCAAATGTACCATATATGCACAACATATAGCACAGATGAAATTACAGTCCTCTCAGACCCACAGGCAGTAGAAAAACATGGAAGAACCGCTCTAGCGAGAGAGAAAGGAGCTGCTGTTTCTGTACGCGCCGCCACCCTTTCCTATCCCAATGGGCAACAGAACCCAACAATAAGTTTTGACTTTGCATCTGATTTCACGGAGATTAACTGAAAAAGTTTTGTGTGAGGCTGTTTTGACTGAGGCCCCATCCACATGTAGCCGTATCTTTTTGAAAACGCAACTTTTTTCTTTCAAATACGCCTTCCGTCCACACGACAACGCAGATATACTGTACAGGACAAAAACGGAACCTTTCAAAAACACTGGCCAAAGCAATTTTTTTTTTAAAACACCGGGTAAGCGTTGTCGTGTAGACTCTGTAACCGGAGTTCTTTCTATCTGGGTGCGTCTCCCTGAGACGAAAACTGCTGTGACGTCTGATGTGTTTGACACGTCTCTACATATACAAACAGAATGGACAGAGTTAAAACCGGTAATGCGCCTTCAACGCTCCTTCAATGTGGAATAGCTCCACATTGAAGGTGCGTTGATAAACATGTTTGATAGTTGAATATTTGTTCGCCTGTCTCTTTCTTTATGAGTGAAGAAAAGTCCTTTCAAAGCTTCATTAGTCCGTGGGTTCTTGTTATTGAGGTAAAGTAGGAGACTTAGTCGATCGTCATAAGTTTAAAAAGTTTATTCCTGACAAGTCTAATACAAATATCCGGACTCTCCTGGGGTCCCTGACTGCCAGTACTACACATGTCTTACATCAGACGCAGCTGAAGACAAGCAAATTATATCTTGGCCCGATCAAATTTAAACAATTCAGATTAGGAATATACTGTACATGAGGGGGTGTGGTGTCTTCTGGTCCAGTCAGGTTGTAACAGGTTTTCGGCTGCTTCTTCTCGGTGTAGTTTCCGTTTCCGGTTTCATCCTGTAAACAAACCTGCCTACGTCCTGATCACCCCATAAGTGTGAAAACATCCATAAATGGAATTGTTATTGTAACTGTGTGTGTGTGTGTGTGTGTGTGTGTGTGTGTGTGTGTGTGTGTGTGTGTCAAATTAGATGAGTTCAAGTGTGTGGAAATTTACTGAGAGTGATAGAAAAGTTTATTGTATGATTAAAACTAAATATTTTTGCAGTCAGCAAAATAATGAATAGCATGTATTTAAATCTCTTCTTGAGTCATAAAGTTTATTTATTCATTTATTAATTCATGTTCCTCACCTAAGACGCTGACACCAGTTCTAGGTCAGACTCGGACGCGCTGCCAGCTGGCGGGAGGACTCTGTGATGGAGGTCATCTTTCAGGAGGAACAGTGTGATTTTCCACACGTCCCAGTCCTCTCTCTTGTTGTTTTCAAAGTTGTCACGGAGTTGCTCTGCTTACAGACGTGTTGATCAACGTACTTATGCTGTTACGTTTGGACGGAGATTTTTTTTGAAAACGCTGTCATGTGGACGCAAATTCATTCTATGCGAGGAAAAAAAAAATCTGTTTTCAAAAATATCTGGCTATGTGTGGATGGGACTGAAGACAAGTTTGTATTTTAGGACAAAATATTGAATTATTTGGGACATTAATTTTTAATGTCTTCCATGTGTTTTCATGTGTTTCCATGTTTTACTTCTCAATTCTTGAATTAATTTTGGATGTTTTACTTAAGAATGATGATGCATATTAATTATGTTTGTACCATCTTCAAGGCATCTTCCCACTGGTTCTGAAATCATTTAGCTCATTTCAGATCGGCTATGGATTTCTAACACAACACTTTCTTTCCATGTATGGCACATGTTCGTATTTGTTAAAAAAGAAGTAATGGAAAAGTTGCTCTGAAAAGTCTGTGGATAATAACAAAAATGAATATTTAAAGAATTTTAAAAAATAGAAAATATAGATCATGATATTGCATAATTTAAACAACAACATAACAATTAGGATAGGACTAGATGAAGAGATTTACTTATTGATCGGGGAAATCAGACACTTGTGCAAACATCAAGTTTACGAACAGTTTGTAAAGAGACACAAAGGTGGAAATAGACCATACCAACAGAAACCTCAGGCAGAGAATAAAGTGAACATTAAATTAAGTGACTACAACATAAATTGCAGTCCTGCATGTTGTGTATTGGGCAAAACATTAAACTCTATTTTCTGTCTCTTTTAATCTTTGACTCCTTCATCTCCCCTTCCCCTCCCCACTATGCTATTAGTAGGAAGGGTGAGGGATCTGGGCAGTAAGTATAAAAATATTATTCATACTAGACTACTTTTGATGTCATTGCTCAGTGCCTCTTTGATTTTTTAAAAATATTTTATCACTCTGTTGTCCAATGTTCAGTTTAACATTTTTGGAGTACCTGGCTATTTTTGTCCAGCCAGAAAGTGTTCCATTATTGTCTTTAAATGCACCCATTTTCACAACCAAAACAGTACTGACTTTAGGTGGCCTTTTCAGTTTTGAATGACTAGCGATCAGACTGTACACTGTATACAGGAGCCAGCAAAATGTAATTTTTATATATACAGTACAATGGTCCATATACAATGTCATTTATGTATATATGTCACTATATATATATATATATATATATATATATATATATATATATGACACTTTCACAAGCTAGTATCGTTTTTCAAAATTTCTCACATTTCTGATTCCCATTCTTATAAGTGAAACTTACATGAAAATAAGGTTCAAGGCAGTTTTGACTTGATAAAATGTCATGCTGATAAGCTGTGAGGTACGTCTTTACTACTCAGCGTCACAGATTAAATGTTGTTCATCATCGGTAGGTCACGTGAGGATTTTATCAAAACAGAACAAAACACAGGCACAGCATAGCCCTTGCCCAGACATCACCTGACTTTTTCATCTGGTAGCATTGCATAAGAGACGTGTACAACTTCGATAGGTGGCATGTGCACAGACCTGACACATAGAAACATTCTTTGACACTCACATTTGCAGCTACAGAATGGGCAATTTATAGATATCAGTCGAACTTCATAAAACCCCAACGATTAAATTTGTTTCCAAACAGCTATAATAAACAACTCAAAACCAAAGTACAAACTTCGTATTGGTGGTTCTTATTTACAGTGTAAAATTTGCTGTGCAGCCATTTGACCACTTGGAGGGGCTATTGGCTTCCAGCAGGCAGAAGTCTGAACTATTTTCCAGACTAAGTTACAAAACAAACTGAATATGCTCATTGGTGATTCATCATCAATCGCAATAACACAAAATCAATTAAACAACCCAAAATCAATACTGTTATACTGTTATAAAGAAATTTGAGTTCAGTATGAGTCCATTAGTGTAAGTCAAATTATTAATTATAGTGAACTCTTATATCCTCGTCATGTGTCTTTTCAATACCAGTTGCACAACTTGACTGCAACCTCTTTTAACAGAGGAAAGTACAAATGAATTCAAAGTTACATATCCAGTATATATCATTCAACATACCATAATGCACATTTTCAAGTACTTTATATTAAAAAATTAAATTGTTGGATTTAAAATTTCTCCTGCCTCCCTTGAATTTTTTGCTGCTCAGACACTACACTTTATTTATCTTACATTTTTCACTTTTTTTCTTGTTTTTCTCAACTTATCGTATTTAACGACCGGGCTTACTGGGACCTTCAGAGACGTATTTCGTACTGTCAAATGTGAAAATGTGTGTCAGCATGACAAATAGAGAGACTGATTCTGATTCTCTGATTCTGATTCTGAATGAGTGCATGAGGATCGTAAGTCTCAAGTTTCCCTGTCACATCTACATTTACTGAATATTAGAACAGAAGTGATTTCCTAATTTTTTGTGCTATTACAAGTCATATTTGTGGAGTTACCTCTTAAAACCAGGTTTTGTGAGAGCAGAGAAAGTTCATTTGAGAAAATTAATTTGAACACAGTTTTTATTATCAGAGTCTAGGCTTATACTTCATTCAATGCAGTGAAGCTGAATCATTCTTCTAGCGGAAGAGGAAAGGTAAAGGGAAAAAAGAAAACAGTTTTGGCAAGATTGGGTCTTTGAATTAACATCACAGCAAAATTCAACCAAAGAATGAATGTATAAAGTATTTCTACATAAATTTTAACTTATCCTCAAGTCAACTATTTTAAATGTGGGCAAAATGTTTTTCAATTAATTTACACAGATTCCTTGATTCTCCAGGCATTAGTGTGCTTGTAGTGTCTCATCGGTTGTTTGAATACTTTCGTTAGTTAAAACGTCCTCAGGCTGTCTGAAATGACCTGCACTTGAACCTGCTAATCAGCTTCGGGAGTCATTGATTTCACACCGGCGGGAGAGGCTTTGGTTTTGAATTGTTGACATGAAGCAGGGGGTAGAAGCATGAGAGACACACTGTACACGGGAAAGAAAGCCAGTATTGATTAGGTGGCAGGCAGCTGCTGACAGCTGCATTAAGCTTGCACGTAGTTTTCCCAGCTACTGTCTGCAGCATGGTTGACAGTGAAGTGCCTAAGAAGATTAAACTGTAAATCCCACAGATTTCCTGCCCCCGCCATATCCCACCATCACATCTCCCTACAACAAACCACACTGCCTTCCTAGCACTCTTAAAAATGACGCATATGGATACAAATATTCGATTTGTAAATTCAATTGATTTCCTAAGTGCAGGAAATATTTTAAGAGCAATTCATTAGAAATAAACACAGATTTTAATGAAATTGTCCCTGTTATTTGAAATCCTTCGTGCATATCTGTGATAAACCAATTAACTTTCAAAAAATGAAACAAGACATAAAATGCCTAAAATGCCCATCCAGCCCTCCATTTTCTTCCAGATGAGACAATTTTAATAGTCTGGTCTACAGCAGCATAACTGATTTGCATGTGATGAATTTGCTGGAGCCTGTCTCAACTGGCTACAGGCAACAGGTTGGGTATAGCCCAGATGAAACTGTTGATCACCACGGAGTCACGTAAAATACAAGCAAGTGTGTGTCTGTGTGAGAGAGAGAGAGAGAGAGAGAGAGAGAGAGAGTGTGTGTATGTGTTCACACTCACAGACGATTTAGTGTGAATAATTCAACTAAGTTCTATGTTTCTGGAGGTGAGAACCTATAGAACCCACATGGACACGGGGAGAAGATACAAACTACACAGAGGAGAGAGACTTTCCGTCAACTTGGCAAGGTGATGGCAGCATTGAGAAACAGACTCCCGACAGTAAAAACGAAAAAGGCTCACAATAAACTTGATTTTGAAAGGAAACAAGCCAAGGCAAGCAATAATAACATGTGCTAGCAGATATGCCTAAGAAAGGGAAGAAAAATCATGGGAAAAGTCAGGAAAATGATGAAGAAGACGGCAAATTCACTCAAACTAGTCGCATTGGCAACATCGAGGATGCTACTTCGGAAGGAAGACTGAGCCATGACACCAACCTGACCATAATCTTGAAGGAATTACAGGACTTCAGGAAAGGTACCTGCCAGAAACTAGGGCATAAGAGAGGAAATTTAAGGGACAGTGAAGTCAAAACTAGCCAGGTCTGTATTTGAAGTACATAATTGAAAAAAAGGCTTGGTGGCATTTTAATTTTTTTTATGAGCAATGGGGACTTAGAAAAACAAAATTTATCATAAGTTATGGAGCGAGCCATGGCAGTGGAAGTGACGCAATCATAGACATTGGGGTGAATCCATATAAATGCAGATAAACCAAGCGACAAGTAACAAGCCGACATTTTCACTATTATTTATCAGGATATTTCCTAAAATCATGTCATCATCATCAGATACTGAGAACTAGTTCCCTGTGAACCCACATGGGGGGTAATCCTGGATAATTACCACTTGATGTATGCGGAGGATTAGAGTTTGGACAACTAGCGACTCATCCTAGGTGGCTTCATCTGAGTCAGATTCTGACAGAGATATCCAACTAGTTATAATGTCCTGTTTTGGTTTAATGTGTGTGGAAAAGTTAATCGCTACCGATGCTAACGTGCTAGCCTGTCAATTGGATTTTCCATATTACGTTAGCATTGAGCTTGCCGCCATTCATTACTGTTGGACTGTGTGGAATTAATAACAACTCTAGTTTATATTAATAGATAGATGGATAGTTTATTAATCCCAGAGGAAATTGCAAATATCCACTGATCAGGCATTACATAATGAATAAATACTGGATAAACACCAGGAAAAAGAAATACTGACACCACAGGACATACCAGAAGACATACACTACCCTAACAGACACATGCAGTACTAACAGGACATATACTAAACTATAACTAAAATATAAACGGTATAAAATAAAACAACAAAATAAAAATAAAAAGCGAAAGTGAAATAGCATGAAGCCCACATGGTGGGTAAGGTACACCCTTCTTATAATGTAAGGCATGTCACTAATGTCACAACATCACAACTCCTTGGCCCCACTACATTGCAGCATAGGCGGACATCCCATCTCCTCCCCTCCATTCAACTGCGTGCTGACCTCCACCTCCCCCCGCTCCTCCTGAGAGAGTCATTGTACCCCCTGATGGCACGGGGCACAAAGCAGGACTTCAGCCTCTCTGTGGATGTGCTGTGTGACAGCAGTCTGCCACTGAAGGTGTTTCTTTGCTGGGAGAAAGTGGTGTGCAGGGGGTGGCTGGAGTTGTCCATGACAGCCCTGACTTTGGACATGGTCCTGCTCTCCAGAAGCATCTCCACAGAGTCCAGGCTCAGCCCAACCACTGAGCCCGCTCTGCGGATGAGTCTGTTAAGACAGTCCATGTCTCTTTTCCTGGCCCTGCTACCCCAACACACAATGGCGTATTACAGCACAGTGGAAACTACGGACTGATAGAACATGAGAAGGAGCTTAAGACAGATGTTGAAGGAGGCCAGCCTCCTCAGTAAGTACATCCTGCTCTGCCCCTTCTTGTACACACAGGCCGAGTTGAGTGACCAGTCCAGTCTGCTGTCTAGCTGCAGTCCCAGGTACTCATAGTTTTCTACCACCTCCATCTCACTGCCCTCAATGATCACTGGCTGTGGAGAGGGATCACCATATCCTTCGTCTAGGAGACGTTGGGCTGGAGCTGGTTCTGTTGGCACCAATCCACAAAGTCAGCCGCCAATGCCCTGTACTCCCCCCGATCACCCTCCCGGACACATGCCACAATCGTAGTGTCATCAGAGTACTTATATGTCTTGTATTTATGAATGTATAGGACCTGACATGCTGTTTTTGAATGTTTTATTTCAGTGACACAGATCTTCCAGTAAAATGACCTGGCTTTTGATATTGTTTCTGGTCATAAAAACATTTGTACAATACTTTCAGTAGCTCCAGACATTAATTAATTATCCACTAAACCTTTGGAATACAGAATAAATACTATGGGTTGTCCGAAAATGATCTTACCTTCAAATCTTTTTGGAAATCATCCGAGGTAAAGTGCTCACGGCAGATCCTCGGATCCTTGGTCATATTGACCCAGTTTATCCATGCTCTCCATCTCCTTCCTAGCTTCACATAAGGTATTCTAAAGAACGAAAGGTCTTTGTCTTTGTGTTTTTGTCTTGTTGTGTTGGCACAACCATTCACCTCACAGATGTTATTTATTGGGTTTTTCGCTTCGTTGATTGCATTGTGTTCTGTGGCTACCAGGCTAAGTTTGTCGTCAATGACGTATGACGCCCACGTGACCACTGGATGCAGAAGCTGCTGCAGCGCAGATTTTAAGGTTTTCTGGCCAAAGGGATGATGCTACACAAATTTATTTTTTCTTCTATTTTTCATAATGATGAATAACATATATGCCACTTAAAATTTAGTTTACTGTCCCTTTAATAAAAGAAGCGAAAGAATAAAAGAAGCGGAGAACTGAATCATCATGGCAGAAATTTGCGTCCAGACAACGGAGGAAGTGGTAACTGAACTTGAGAAACGAAAGACGCAAATGAATGTTAAACTGATAAATTCAGAGTGGTATTCGCAACAGAATAGTATAAGATTATATGGGGTACGAGAAGGAAACGAAATAATGCGACCTCAATGATTACTGTACTTTTGTGAAAGACATGTTGATGAAAGGACTGGAGCTACCTCCGTATGCTGATTATCAAGAGAGCATACAGAGGGCTGCCGTCAAAATCTCTGGTTGATGCCCCTCCGAGATCAGTTGTCAAGTTTTCAAGCTACAGAACAAAAGAGAATGTGATTAAATGGGCCTGGCAGTAGAAGTGATTTGACTTCCGAGGTAATATGATACACCTGGACTACGATTACTCACCAGAGGTGAGGAGGAAACGGAGGTAATACAGAGAGGTAATAGCCATGCTGAAGGAGCGGAATATAAGATTTCAAACTCTGTTCCCAGTCAGAATGACAGTATTCTATAACGAAGGAACCCGTGATGTACAGCTCGGCAGAGGAGGCAACGTTGGACATGGAAAAGAGAGAGGGATACCGGTGACGGTTCTGAAAAAGCAAAGCTCACTTCTGGATCAAATCACCCGACTCACTTGGCAGGCCAGCAAAAAATGAAGAGCCCAGATAGATCCAGATCCAACTTTTGCTACGATAAACTTATAAACAGTTAAAATATTTCTTCTACAACCCCTAAACATGATTGCAAACGGAGTATAAATGACATTAAAGGCATAAATAGGCTAAATCTGAGGTTGGGACGCCCCACGCTGGACATTATGGACCTTACATATTAGCTTTAAGGCTAAAGAGGGCCCTCTCCCTCTACAAGGAGGGAGAGGGCCGTCTGAGTTATAAGACCACAAAAGAAGCCTTACTTTTGGAAGTCAAAATGGACACAAATTTTAATTTTTTAGTTTTAGAGTTAATGGTTTGTGTTTTTGCAACTGTTTAAAGTAGCTCCAGGGGTGAAATACTAGTTTTACATATAGAAATGAAAGACAATAAAGTACACTTAAAGACACAAGATATCAGTTAAAATAACTACCTATAATGTAATTGGACTGGTTAATCCAATTAAAAGAAGCAAAATAATGCCAAAATTGAAAAAGGACAACATAGAAGTAGCTCTCCTCCAAGAAAACCCACCTCAAAGAAAAGGAACATGAACAACTTAAGAGATGGAGATTTAACCAGTACTCATCTTTATACAAAAAAGGTTCAAAATGAGGTGTTGCAATACAGTACTTATCTCTAACAAATTAAAATTTGAATGTACGTTTGGAAAAAAAGGGGGCCAAAAATATAAGAATAATGATGAAGGAGCTTGGACTCTCAGAAATATGGAGAGATTTGAATCCAACTAAGAAAGACTACACTTTTTTTTACCCTCACTCTGTTAACTCTAGTCTTGACTATTTATTGACATTTCAAAAGGAATTACTCAGGGTGAAAATTTGCAATATTGGAACTACAGTATATTGCCCCAGTCTATATGGAGCTGATGTTGGAAGTCAAATATAAACATTTGCCCTTTGTCCTTCCCCAAATGAACAAATTCAATTTAATTTTCCAAGCAGAGAAATGTGTGATAGGAGACTTAATGAAAGAAATGGACAGACTCCTGTGTTTTCTTGGTCAAGTTTGTGCAAATGCCCCACATCAAGGGCTGCACAAAGTTGACAGATCTGAACTTCACAAACAGAGATATACAGCATTCAGATGACAGGCTTGCAGTGGGAATGACTGTCAGCTGACTGTGAAGAGCATGACATCACACCTGCTATACAAAAGAAATTATTCAATTGTGTAAGAGAATTCTATGAAGCAACAGTAAGAAAAATGCTTGCAAAATTTCCATTTGAAGATAAAGTGCTACAGGATTTAGTAGTGCTGGATCCAAAAAAGACTGATTCATTGGATTATACTCATGTTATCAGGCTGGCAGAAAACTTTGAAAGTAATGTTGATTTTGAACAATTGAAAGAGGAATGGGATGATCTGCAGCTTATGCCCGAATCAAATACCCTGGAAGGCCTGCAAACTGACAGCTACTGGATAGGAATTCTAAAGCAGACCACATCACTGGGAGTCCAGAGATTTCCTGAAATGTGGAAGCTCTTTTCCATTTTGCTGTGCCTCCCACATAGCACCGCAGATAGTGAGAGGGTGTTTTCACTTGTGAGAAAAATCAACACAGAGTACAGAAAGAGCATGGCGGAAGATACACTTGTTGCATATTTACAAGTAAAGATGAACTATACTGGCAAATGCTGTGACCTTGCCCCATCAAAAGATATGCTAGTTTCAGCAAAGAAAGCAACAGTAGCATACAACAAAGAGCACAGTAGTAGTTAAAGCACTTGTTTACATAATTTATTAAGCATGTACTTCATGTGTATAGAAGAATACAACTATGTACATAAACATTTGAAAAAATAATGGTGTAAGATTATTTTGTATTTTGTAAGGAAAAATACAACAGTTTGTAAGGCTGCGGAGCCTTGGAGGTTGACAGGTATGCAATCTCAAATATAAAACCAAGTAAGTCACCAGGACCAGATGGGTTCCCCTCTGAGTGGAACAGGGAAATGAGAGATCTATTGATTCACAGAATAAAGGAAACATTTAACTACATTATGTTCATAATAATAGCAGTGTGTCTAAAAATATGAGTAAAACCTCAAAATTATTCAAATAATTGATATTTTAATGCACACAAATGCATTTGGTACTAGGGTTGAGCCAGACACTCGTTTCATACGAGTACGATACGAATAAAACCAGTTAAAATTCGTGATTGGACTGACGGTTTTCACGCTCTGTGATTGGCCAGTCACACTTACTTCCCGCCCCTCCCTACAGAGTGCTGCTAGAGCGGAGCTTCCCTGTCCCACTCCCGCACACGCAGACATTTACTGATCTCTTTGTTGGTGGCTTCACTGTAAATCAGGTCTTTCTTCTTAGGTTTTCTTCAGCTTGCCTCTATTTCAGTGTTTGGTTAACTGGTGAACTTTGTTGTTGTTTTTTTTGTTGCACGTACGCATGCATTTAACCACCGCCTCCACTCGTCCTTTTTTTTTTTAACCTGTTTGCTCTAAACTCTGTTAAAATAAATAATTTATATACTTAATAAATATTTTAACTGAGACATAGCGCGCATACAGACAGACAGACAGACAGACACACACACACACACACACACACAATCAACATTGTTTATGTGGGGAAAAAAAGGCAAACATTAGGTGCTAAAAATAAATAATTGAAAAAAACCCCAGTTCGATTATAAAAAAAAATAAACTGAAAAAGAAAATAAATAAAAGTTTTGTTAAGTATGACAATTCTTGTTCATGCATACTTTGTAGTTGATAATTTCCTATTGCATGCACTTCATTAAAGCATTTTGTGTTTACTCATTCTATATATAGTTCCTTTACTATTGTGATCAAAAGCGTTGAATCTCAATTCTGAGGCTTTTTGGTAAATATTCATTCATAGATTTAAGAATATTCATGTTCTGACTCAGTTACATAAAAAAACTTGTTCTATAAATAGTTCTCTTACTTTTGTGATCAAAAACATTGATTTGAATCTCAATTTTGAGGCTGTTCTGTAAATAGTTTTAAAATAAACAATAAATATAGCAACTTGTGATCAATCCATATCAATTTTAGACTTAAAATAATGTAGCGATTTAGCCCCACCCATTTCCGGTCAAACTGCGCCCACTTCCGGTTTAAGCCCCGCCCATTCCAAATACAGCTACGGATACAGATAATCTAGTTGGTTGAACAGATACAGATACAGATAGTGGTGTACTCGCTCATCCCTATCGGGTACACTGCATATCATATTTCAAAGCAAGAAAAGTCTAAAAAAAACAACAACAAAAAAGCTATTTAATTTGTTAATATTTTACAGAAAATATTCAGCATTCTGATTGACTCAAACTGATTTAAAAAAAACAAACTAGAAAAGGCCAGGTTGACTAGGTGGATTAATTACTAAATTAATCCACCTAGTCAACATGATTGACTACCATTACAGTACAGTTTGATGGATGAAATAAAAATCTTGAGATGGTGCCCCTATGACATTGATTTCAAATCCAAATAAATTAGATGCAGGTTATAAAGGATGGGCTTAACAAGGTGTCTCCTCATACTGCACTTTCTTCAGACAGGGGACACTAGATGATTTCTAGACAATGAAAAGACTAAGTGGGCTAAATAATATGTTTCCAATATGTGAATATGTAAATTTTACATGTTGCAGATGTTAATATGTATGTATATTATTATTTATGTTTGACCCTCCCCCCCTGCTGCCACGATCGCACAAATTTCCCCACTGTGGGACAATAAAGGTCTATTATTATTATTATTATTATTATTATTATTATTATTATTGTAGTGACTTTTATAGATTCCTACAGCTGTGCCATTATATAAACGGTATACTTACAAAAGGTCATAAAGAATTTGAAAATAATTTACCTGGCTATATTTGTGCCTATGGGGCCAGACTCTGGGCGTAAAAAGATATCAAGAATATATAAAGGACTTCAGGGGATGGAGGAAGCAAACATCAGCTATATAAAGCAAAATGGGAACAGAAAGCAAACAGCATTATTACACAAGAAGTTTGAGTTAGACAATGCGAATTTCAATAGAAGATATCAAGTTCATCCCAATGGAGAGCATTTGGTTTCAAGACAGTCTGCAAATATTTATTACTCCTGTTCAGAAGCGCCATCACTCAGGCTCCGCCAGCTGCCGGAGGACCTGTGGCTCTCTGGAGGCCAATCACTATCATATATTTTGGGCTTGCCCAAAAATAAATTTCGTTTGGCAACAGATTCAAATAGAATTAGGAACTATATTTGGACCAACCATAGCATTCTAATGGGACAAACTTTTGTTTTTGTTTTTTTATCATCTACATCCATGACTAATAAAACCAGGTGTTTATTTTGGATATTGAGTATTGCAGCATGGAAAACAATCACAAGAAACTGGATTAAGCCTAGTGCACCTTCTATAGAGAATTAAAATGATAAGATTTATGAAATGTATGTAATGGAAAGGATTACCTATACACTGAAGCTTCAAAAGACTAAATTTGAAGAAGAAAAAGACTTTTAAAACCATGTTTATTAATAAAAGTTGAAATACAAGATAGTTCCAAAAAGATTCACGCAAACAGGAACTCACATTTCAACAAGTAATATATAATGTAGGAACATAAGCAAAATATAAGAGGAAGGAGTGTGTGTGTCTTTACACATCTTTTCACAGTTCCCTCTTCAGGTAGCTCAACGAGGAGGCCCTGAAGAGGGTGTTGTGACTTAATTTGAAGGATGTGATTTGCTACATAAATATTCATAAGTTAATAATTCATGTCAGACAGTTCATCTGATATATGTTAAATATGTAGTTAAAAGAATATGTATTTTATTTCACCAGGTGCAGAGAAAAAAAAAAGTAAAGAAAGCCGCCTCAGTACAAGGACAGAGTCTCATCTCGTCATTTTGTGGAGTTTAATTCGTTACATTTTTTGGTGCCGAAACCCAGGAGTAGGATAAGCTACAAAACATGGCAGACGACGATGCTCAAACGCGACCGGACTTCGGAGAACGTGTTGAAAAGTTTAAACGGAAACGTCCGACAATAGGGAGTTCAACTACGAGGCTGTTGAATCAGATGGACACTGAATTACTGAAGGATGATTTAGATACGGATCGTGTACGGGAGATGCTGGCTGTGTTGTCAGCAAAGGAGGACAGCGTGAGCCTGCTTGATCGGGAAATTGAGGAGTTCACTTCTCTGGACGATGTGGAGGCAGAAACAGAACTCGCAGAGGAATATAAGGACCGTATCATCGGGAGGAAATCACAAATGCAACGGATGCTAAGGGCTCATGAAACTGTGAGTAACGCAAACCTCCCGCCTGCTCGTCTAAGTGATGCAAGTGCAAACTCGGCCGGATCTCATCACAGCAATCCCTCAGTAAAGTTGCCAAAGCTGATGATTGAGAAGTTTAATGGAGATGTAAGTTTGTGGCAGGAATTTTGGAGCCAATATGAAACTGCTATTCGGCAATTATGCACTTTGTAAGAGAGAAAAGTTTACTTACCTGAAAATGTACCTGACAGGACCAGCTGCAAAGGCAGTAGCAGGACTCACACTCTCAGATGATAACTATGATGCTGTAGTTAATATACTCCAAAACAGATTTGGAAGGATCTCATTGTAAACACACACATGACAAAGCTACTGAATCTCACTCCTGTGAAAAATATCCTCTGACGTCAGTGCATTGAGACAGCCATACGATGAATGCAAAATTCAAACCAGGAGTCTGGAGTCACTCGGAGTAGTATCAGATACTTATGGAAGCATGCTATGCCCGATACTACAGCAAATGATGCCGGAGGACATGGCTCTTGAATATAGCTGTCAAAAGGGAGAAAATGATGAATGGAGTGTGCCTGATGTTCTAAGGTTCCTGCAGAAGGAGGTTCAGAGCCGAGAGAGAACCTTGCAAATGATGACATCATACAATCAAAAAGAGAGCCAGCCCACATACAAGTCATGGAATAAAACACACTTCTCCAGCGACATGAAACTCAGGAAAACCGAGCATGGCATCTGCAGCTGTGCTACATACAGCTACCCAAAAGACACAAAACTGTCTATTCTGTGAAAGCACTGAGTACAGATCAGAAAAATGTAAGGTTTCTGCAGTAAGGTTTCTGTGGATAACAGGCCCACCATCTGAGGAGAAGGATGAAAAACTGCGCGTGTTAAGGATGACAAGAGTGGTTTTTGGAGCTTCTTCAAGTCCATTCTTACTTGCAGCCACCATAAAGAAACTCCTGAAGCGATATGAGTCCGAATACCCACAGGTGGTGGAGAGTCTCAAAACCTCACTTTATGTGGATGACTTTATTGAAAGTTCAAAGGAGGTGTTAGAGGCACACTCAGTGACAATTAAAGCGAAGGACATCATGGCTGCTGCAGGTATGGACCTTTGTAAATGGGTGACCAACTCCCCTGAGTTGAAGGAAAAATGGCAGGAGAGCCACATGGACTGTGCTATACAGCCAGAGACGCACGGGTCAGTTCTGAAGGTTCTGGGCTTAGTGTGGAAGCCAGCAACTGACGAATTTGTGTTCGACCTCAGGAAATTGCTCTTGACCTTAAGTGAGAGGCAGAACACAAAGAGGAGTGTCTTGCAATCATCTGCTCGCATCTTTGATCCTTTAGGATTTTTGACCCCTTTCACAATCAGGATAAAGTGCATGTTCCAGAAAATGTGGGACAAGGGACTCAGATGGGATGAGGAACTGCCACCTGATCTAGCAAGAAAATGGCGGCAGTGGTGTTCAGAACTCCCTGAACTACACCAACTGTCAATCCCAAGGTGGTACAGAACAGATATGCAGTCACAAAACAGCCACAAGTTAAAGCTACATGTGTTCTGTGATGCGAGCAAAAAGGCTTACAGTGCAGTTGCTTACATCCAAGGAGAAACAAGGGATGGATAAATGACTGTTAGTCTAGTTGCATCCAAGTCCACAGTCGCCCCACTCAAGAGGATGACACTCCCTCGTCTCGAGTTAATGGGAGCTGTAATAGGAGCCAGACTAGGGGGCACTCTCATGAAGTTACTGCAAATAGACAGAACACAACTCAGACTATGGACAGACTCAATGAGAGTGTTACATTGGATATGTAGTTCCGCACAGAAGTGGAAACAGTTCGTCGCAAACCGAGTGACAGAAATCCAATCGCTGTCTGACCCAAAATCATGGTCACATTGTCAAGGAAAAATAAATCCAGCTGACCTTCCAACCAGAGGTCTGTCTGTGCAGGATCCAAAACAGAGCACACGGACCTAGTGCTTTATTGTCATGTGATCAGTTGGGAGGGACCAAGGACTTTGTTCAGGATGAGGAGGTGAACGAGGAACTCAGAAACAAATACCAAGTGACAGTATAGCTAGTGAATCAGGAGGAAAAAGAGCAGTTAACACCAGTGTTGTGCGTGGAAAGATACAGTAGCTTGAGAAAGGTGTTCCGAGTGACAGCCTGGATAAAGAGGTTCTTGACCAACCTGCTTGCGACCACAAAAACGCACGGTGAGCTGACTGCAGAGGAGCTGCATGAAGCCGAAAAATATTGGATCAAGGTGACTCAGAGTCAGAGTTTCAGCTCGGAGATCAATCTCTTAAAAGCAGGAAAAGCCCTCAATACTGACTCCAAAATAAAGGAGCTAAAAGCATTTCTGGATGAGGATGAGCTGCTAAGTGTTGGGGGGAGGCTCCAGTTTTTAGACTTGAAATACAGAGAAAAGCACCCATGGATTTTGCCTAACGATCACAAATACACAGAAATGTTGGCACAGTATCAACATGAGAAAGTGATGCATGCGGGTGTAAGAGACACTTTGGTTCAAATCAGAGAAAGATACTGGATTTTGAGGGCAAGGCAGATAGTTAAGAAAGATGTGTCACGATGTACTCTTTGAAAGAGATTCAAGGTAAAGGCTGGACAACAGACTACTGCACTACTGCCCAAGGACCGAATAATAGAGTCACCACCATTCGAAGTCACAGGAGTGGACTTTGCAGGGCCGCTCCATGTGAAAGCACAGGGTTCCATAAAGAAATCATACATCGCATTATTCACATGTGCAGTGATGAGAGCAATCCACTTAGAGCTAGTTTCTGATCAATCAACAGAAAACTTCCTGTTGGCCTTGAAAAGGTTCACCTCAAGGAGACGATTATGCAAGGTGATCTACTCCGACAACTCAAGAACATTCAAAAGAGCTGACAAGGACTTAAAAGAATTATGGGAAAGCATCAAATATCCACAGCTGTTAGAGTTTTTCTCAGAAAAGGGCATCACCTGGCGTTTCATAGCTGAGAGAGCGGCATGGTGGGGAGGATTTTGGGAGAGACTTGTGCAGTCCGTTAAAGTTATTCTAAGAAAGGTACTTGGGAGAGCTAATCTCAGTTTTGAAGAAATGTGCACCATTCTGACGGAAGCTGAAGCAGGGATAAACTCAAGGCCGATAACCTATGTGCACAATGAGGTAAATGAACCACAGCCGCTCACTTCCTAGTGGGCCAGAGACTCACTAGCCTTCCTACAAAATCATTTCCGGCGGATCCACACCATCCATCAGTGAACAAGGAGGAGATGACTCGGAGATGGAGGTATAGACAAAGACTCACGACCAGCTTCTGGAACAGCTGGCGAAAGGAATACCTGTTGGACTTAAAATCAGCTCATCGCTGCGAGACGCCACAGCCTTCCTAGCTGAACGCGGGGGATGTTATTCTCATCGGGGAGGATAACACACCAAGGCAGTCCTGGAAACTAGGAAGAGTTGAACTGTTTCCAGGTCATGATGGACTTGTGCGTTCATGTGCAGTTTGCACTAAATCAGGGACTGTTTTACGTAGACCAGTTCAGTTGTTATATTCTCTTGAAATTTAGATGACACATGGGTCATCGGGGGGAGGATGTTGTGACTTTATTTGAAAGATGTGATTTGCTACATAAATATTCATAAGTTAATAATTCATGTCAGACAGTTCATCTGATATATGTTAAATATGTAGTTAAAAGAATATGTATTTTATTTCATAGTACTTTTTTAGGAAAAGGGGAATAAGTTAGGAGCTAAAAATTGAAATTGATTACTTGTTTATGGCGGTCTGATTTCAGTGACGCACCAGGTGCAGAGAAAAAAAAAACAGTAGAAGAATCGTTGTTGTTAGCAGGCAAGCTAAGAAGCCTCAGTTGTTTTGGGAGATGTACAACCCTTTTTTGATTCAGTAAAGAAAGCCGCCTCAGTGCAAGGACAGTCTCATCTGGTTATTTTGTGGAGTTTAATTCATTACAGAGGGAGTTGTCGCGACATGGTCGGCTCCTGACTCCGATAAATACATTCCCGGTCGGCAATTCTTCTCAGGCATGTTACGCCTTCCAAAGACTGGATATGATGGTTCCTAATCAGTTCAATCAAGAACTGAAAATCATGCTCACATTTAAAATTGATTACTATGATTACAAGGTTTATGTCTCCAGTGAGAGCATGAAATGTTTCTGGTGCTGGTCTGAAGGGAGTAAGTGAACTCCATCACTGAGAGTGGTGTGGGCTATTCTTTCATCCAGTCCACCTCCCTGCTCTCATTGCTGTGTGTTTCCTGTAAAAAACATAACATTTTTCATCCTTGCTGTGTCAATCACCAGCACCTTTTTCTTTTCCTTTCTGGCTTCAATTATGTTTAACATTCCCACTCCGCAAGAATAAATGGTGAGGGAGAAGTTAAAAGCTAGAACGTTAAAATAAATAAATAAATAAATGAAATAAATAACAAAACTGTTGCGACAACGGCAGGACCTGTTGAAACAATCCATTCACGATAATCCCCCTTTCGATCAGTGACTTAACCCGTTTTACCTTCTCCACAAACAGAACCACTGCTCTGTTCATCAGCGCAGCAGACCTCACCTCACTGTGCCCAATAATCTCCCCCACTGCAAGTGCCACCTCTACCAGCTTTAATGACAACTCTGATCACATGTCTCTTTAACTGGGCTACTGCCACTATTCTACCCTGTTAAAAATGACCAAAATATCAAAATGCATCAAATACACCTCACTTCCTTCTACACTGGTTTCCTCTGGTGACCTATTCTATACAGTCAGGACCTCCACTAATCTGTTGTTTTATAACATTGGTGTTGAGGTATCAGTTATAAGATATGATAAAACAGCCTAAACCGTTTTCACTCCAACAGCACTGCCTGTCTATGCACTACCTTGTTTTGTGTTTTCTCTCCGTCTCCTTTTGCTTTCCCCCTTAACTCACAGGGGTGCAGCACTTACCTCTCTGGCTCACAATAGGAAATTCTAATAAAGACTGACAATTTACAGTACTTCCCAGAGGGGACTGGTGACGGTCACATGCATGCATTAAAATATATAAAAGATTTTGCTGCAAGACTAAAATAAGCATTTAAGCATCAAAGGAAATATCACTGGAGATGACAAAGTTGGGTGACACATCCAGGAATCCAAGTGGCAAACATCTAAGTGTTGTAACATGTAAATCTGTTGTTTGGATGTTTTTAAATGCGTATATAAGACCAAATGCTTCTACAATGGTCAGAGTTACATTCTTGAAGTGTTGCTCTCCATAAAGGAATATATTAAAAGGAAATGATTAGACAATTTGCAACTCTCATTTTATCAGGAGTAATTTTCTGTGACAGTATATGGTGAGAGGTTCAAAAGTCTGACTGCAGCTATTCTGGATGTCTTGGTCTGAATTTGGACATGTCCAGAAGAGAGATAGTGAATATATTGGTAGAAGGATGTTGAGTTTTGAACTTTCAGGCAAGAGGCCTCGAGGAAGACCAAAGAGGAAGTTTATGGATGTAGTGAAAGAGGAAATGAAGGTAGTTGGTATAAGAGAAGACGATGCAGAAGACAGGGTTAGATGGAGGCAACTGTTTAGCTGTGGCGACCCCTGAAGGGAAAAGCCAAAAGGCGAAGAAGAAGAAGTTTTGGCCTAGATGCAGCAGCCTCCTTCAAGAGGACAGGGGTTTGAAAAATCATTTTGTAGGATGATATCTACACTCCGAAGATGTGAAGGTAATCTTCCCACAGTATGGGCCTCAGATCGGGTTCTACATACTGCATATGTCTTAATAAGAAAAATCAGTGAGAGCGTTGATAAACTTTAGGGTTTATTTTATCTATCGATGGCTGTGCTTGCAGCTAAAGATCTCTTCAATGTTGATCTGGAGACCTCCCTCTCCAGAGAGTCACTTTCCAGGAATGAGCAAGGCAAAAAAAATTGGAAAGGGGGGTCATTCTAACTGGACCCCCTTCGCTGGTTCAAGAGCAAATATTTGTTTTCTAATACAAGCCTTATCTGGATATTTGAGCTCCTTTCTTACAATCAATGCTTATCCCAGCTCCCCTTTAGACGAGGCTAATTTCTGCCCCTTGGATCTACAGTCTTTATTTCAGTGTGTAATCAGAGTCCAAGATCGTAGGTGAGGCTTGAAATGAAGATTCAGTGGTGAACTGAGACCTTTTCCATCTCACCTGTTAGATTACTTTAGGAGTGTCTCTTATTTCTCTTTCCTTGCTCTTTCTTGCTCATAGTACAGGTCCTTCTCAAAAATTAGTATATTGTGATGAAGCTCATTATTTTCTGTAATGTACTGATAAACATTAGACTTTCATATATTTTAGATTCATTACACACAACTGAAGTAGTTCAAAGCTTTTATTGTTTTAATATTGATGTTTTTGGCAAAAAAAATAAAGAAAAACCAAAAATCCCTATCTCAAAAAATTTGCATATTTCATCCGACCAATAAAAAAAAGTTGTTTTTAAATACAAAATAAGACAACCTTCAAATAATTATGTTCAGTTATGCACTCAATACTTGGTCGGGAATCCTTTTGCAGAAATGACTGCTTCAATACATCGTGGCATGGAGGCAATCAGCTTATGGCACTGCTGAGGTGTTACGGAGGCCCAGGATGCTTTGATGGCAGCCTTAAGCTCATCCACATTGTTGGGTCTGGTGTCTCTCAACTTCCTCTTCACAATATCCCACAGATTCTCTATGGGGTTCAGGTCAGGAGAGTTGGCGGACCAGGTGAGCAAAGTAATACCATGGTCAGTATACCATTTACCAGTGGTTTTGTGACTGTGAGCAGGTGCCAGGTCATGCTGAAAAATGAAATCTTCCTCTCCATAAAGCTTTTCAACAGATGGAAGCATGAAGTGCTCCAAAATCTCCTGATAGCTAGCTGCATTGACCCTGTCCTTGATAAAACACACTGGACTAACACCAGCAGCCGACAGTACTTGATATTGGACTTCAGGCATTTTGGCATTTCCTTCTCCCCACTCTTCCTCCAGACTCTGGCACCTTCATTTCCGAATGACGTGCACAATTTGGTTTCATCCAAAAAAAGTACTTTGGTCCACTGAGCAACAGTCCAGTGGTGTGTCTCTGTAGCCCAGGTCAGGCACTTCTGCCGCTGTTTCTGGTTCAAAAGTGGCTTGATCTGGGGAATGTGGCACCTGTAGGACATTTCCTGCACACGCCTGTGTACGGTGGCGGTGGATGTTTCTACTCCAGACTCAGTCCACTGCTTCCACAGGTCCCCCAAGGTCTGGAATCTGCCCTTCTCCACAATCTTTCTTAGGGTTCGGTCACCTCTCCTGGTTGTGCAGCGTTTTCTGCCACACTTTTTCCTTCCCACAGACTTCCCACTGAGGTGCCTTGATGCAGCACTCTGGAAACAGCCTATTCGCTCAGAAATTTCTTTCTGTGTCTTACCCTCTTGCTTGAGGGTCAATGATGGCCTACTGGACAGCAGTCAGGTCAGCAGTCATACCTAAGATTGCGGTTTCGAGTAATGAATCAGGCTGGGAGTTTTTAAAAGCCTAAGGAATCTTCTAAGGGGCGGCAGTGGCTCAGCAGTAGAGCAGATGTCTCGTAGACAGATCACCCCAGCCATTGGTGGATCGAATCCCGCTCCTGCCATGATGTCACCAGGAGTGTGAGCTGACAGTGGGAGGTGTCAGCTTACCTCCCAGCCACTGCCATGGCACCCTTGAGCAAGGTGCCGTCCCCCCTACAAGCTGCTCAATTTGGGGCGCGTTCCGAAGCCGCTGCCTGTCAGTCTGCCTCCCAATGTGTGTGTAGTTTAATGTGAATATATTAACTGCATGCTTACAGGCCCCCTTGTGTGCTGTGTTCAGGTGCCCTGTATACTGTCAACTAACCTGAGTGACCATGTAATTTCCCCTTGCAGGGATCAGTAAAGTATACTTTTTCTTCTTTTGCAGGTGTTTCGAGTTAATTCTTTGATTCAGATGATTTGGCTAATAGCTCGTTAAGAGTACCTTTTCATGACATGCTAATTTTTTGAGATAGGGATTTTTGGTTTTTTTTGCCGAAATCATCAATATTAAAACAACCGGTAAAGGCGGATGGCTGCCGTCCAGGGTCTGGATCCTGCACAGAGTTTCTTCCTCAATGAGGGAGTTTTTCCCTGTCATTGTAGCTTATGTTTGCTCTGGAGGGTTCTGCTTGATTTCTCTATCTGTTAAAGTGCTTTGAAAAGTCTGCTGATGTGATTAAGTGCTATATAAATAAAAAATGATGTTTGATTGATTGACAAACCCTCTTATCCACAATGGTCTAGTATTTTCATGCCAGATGCCCCACACTGAATTACAGTTACTCTGGGTATTCTAAAATCAAGAGATCCGCATCATCTGCAAAGAGCTTTGACACATTTCTTAGCTTCTGAGACCATGGACTCTCCTCTCCTGTCTGAGACTAGGCACAGACCACTGAAAAGATTTCAGTTTGTGCAAGTGATTTTATTAATGGAAGTTAACCCAGTTTATGATTATAAGATCAAGTTGTTGAATTATGCTTTTCACTTTGTGTAATTTCAGTTGTTAACTGGCTTAAATGTGAGGCTTGTCAAATCTCTTCCATTCATACTATTATAAGGCATGCATATAAATAATAGAACACAACACCTAGACAGTGCTGTGTAAATAAATATATGTTTGTATAATTAAATATCTGTTTCTTTCAAAAAGGTATTCACTGTGTTAATAAACATTTGAAAACATCCTCCGAGCAGTGGCCTAGATTCTCTTGCCCTGTCCTCTGTATGTGCTCTTGCTCCATAGGCCTGTCAATGCCATCAGAATTAGAAATTCTAATGGACGTGTCACCACTTTGAACTCCGGACATGAAGAGCTTTGAGTCTGGTGCTCCCTTGGATTTGCCAGCAAAGTCTGCACATTGATCCTTCTGAATTTGTTTAACTTTGACTATCGCTTTCATTTTGCTCTCCCGTCCACTCCCTCTTTTTGCTCTGCTCATTTTTTCTCTGACTGGTTCTTCTCTTTCTTCTTCTTTGATTCCGGCAGTGCACATTTTCAGTCTCTGTTTAACACACACACACACACACACACACACACACACACACACACACACACACACACACACACACACACACACACACACACACACACACACACACACTGAAGGTGAAAGAAGAACAAGAGGATTTTTTTTAATTTTTACTACACCTATAATCACATTCACAAATATACAGTTTCACATATCAATAGAGAAGCTATATATAATAAGAAAATTATGGATAAAATGAATAAACCCGGGCGGGTTGTTGCGGGGCTGGGTTAAACCCGCAATATTAGACTAGCGACTCCAGCAACAGTACGCTGTCTACCAGAGCTTCTGACATTGAAGCTAATCTCAGGGTGCTGTCATCAGGAAAGGGAGACAGGGCAGACAGACACACTCCACCACTACATATAGGAACATTGTTATTCATGTCGGCACCAAAGATGTTTGGCTCCGGCAGTAAGAAATCACAAATAATAGCATGGTTCGTGCTCTGGACTGCACTACGAAGATGTGTCGGCATTGAGAAATAGTCTCTGGCCTCTTGCCTGCATGGGGGAATGATGAGATCTATAGTAGATTAACAGCTACGAACTACTGGCTGGCGCATTACTGTAGGGAGCAGAGTTTAGGCTTCATAGATAACTGGCCTTCTTTCTGGGGCTGCCCCGAGGTGCTGAGAGCTGACGGCCTGCATCCTACTGGGCAGTCGCAGCTTTCTTGTCCAGGAATATAGACAGGGCCTTACAGCGTGTTTAACACTATCAATACAGCTCTCGGGCTGCAGGTGATTAGAGAACCTGCCAGGGTTGTTGTTAGTTCTGGGGGATGTAAACCATCAAAGTGATGGGATAGTTAGTATCAGTGAGACTGTGTCCCTCCCTCGGAGTTTTAGTAGGAGGACCCATGTTTTAAAAATGTACATTAAGCACGAAAATCTCATTTCTGTCCCTATCACCAGTGATAATGTACTGTTCAATGAAGCACCTGATCAGGTTATACAAGACTCTAGACTTGAAATTATTGCAGTTAATCCATCACATCATCGTGTTTATAGGCCAGTACTTCTCAGATTCATTGAGACATGGCATCATATTCATATTAGTACCTCCTCAACTGTTAAACTGTTTAATAATAAAGTTAGTTATATTACCACATTTCAATTTGGTCTTTTAAATATTAGATCACTGTCATCTAAACCCTTGCTTGTTAAGTTAAATTATTCAGCATGGCCTGGTCATGATTGCTTTATGTGAAACATGGCTAAAACCAAGTGTTTTCTTACCATTAAATGAACCTTCACCAGCTGATTTAACATAACTCATGCTGCAAGGACCATCTATGGCTGATGCAGAGATTATGATTCATGCCTTTGTGTCCTCTAGACTTGATTATTGTAATGTTCTGCTATCGGGGTTGCCTCCGTCTAGTGCAAGAAGCCTTCAGATGGTTCAGAATACGGCAGCAAGAATCTTAACTAAAACCAGGAAATTTGACCACATCACCCCAGTATTAGCTTCATTAAATTGGCTTCCAATTCATGTTAGAACTGACTTTAAAGTGCTTTTAATGACCTGTAAAAGCATTGATGGGCTTTCTCCTGCCTACACGTCTGGTCTACTTAAACTGCGCACTCCAATGAGGGGTCTCCACTCTCAGAATACAGGTCTCTTGTGTGTTCCCAAAGTTAAAAATAAATCAGCTGGCCAGAGGACATTCTCTTATTGAGCTCCTTTTCTGTGGAATAACATCCCTACTAATATTAGACTCTGAATCTGTAGAAATCTTAATTACTATTTGATGGGGGGGCAGTCTCAGTGTTTAGGTTCAGGCTAGTACTGCCAACCATTCGAAGGATCGTTGACAGTACTAGGTTGCTTCCTCGGCTGGTGGTGTCTTCAGCTATACGATGGATCAACATCACCATCAACTAGGAGAGTCTGGTTCTATTTGATTTGGTTTAAGCTATGGTTTGGGTTTTGGCAGGGGTAATCATACACTTAATTTTTTTTTTCAAGAACAATGACTTAGGTGTTTTAGCTATCCTCAGAGTGGAGGATCATCGGAAATTGGTGACCTCTGTCTGCTTCAGTGGCTGGTGGTGGGTTTGGGCCCGTTTCACGAAGCCAGGATTTACATACCCTGAGGTAAACCTGTGGTTCTGGGTTGAATACCCTGAACTTGGAAAACCAGAGATTTCGGTTTCACAAACGCTTTTCAGGGTTAGTTTTGTTACCCAGAGTAAGTTGACCCGCAGTTTAACAGGCACAACAACTCAAAAATAAGCCATCATCAATGGAGCCCCGAGCCCCATGGTGAATTCAACGATTCACCATGATGACGGACGAGACGCACACCGCAACACTTTACAGCAGTCGGACTACAGATTTTAATTTATGCAAATGAAGACTTTGAGGACATATTCAAAAGAAAGAGCAACAGCGTTGCAGCTGCAAAGAAGAGAAAGATCGCGTGGGAGTGAATTGCTGCTCAAGTCAATGCGTAAGTTTAAACGTAGTCCGTTGCACTCATGGTAAAAATACGTAGGTAAAAAGCTTCAATAATAGTTTATTAATTTATTTCATTTAGGTGCTATCCAGTGGTGGGGGAAGCAGCTGAGAATGAAGTATAAAAACATCGTTCACACAAGTCAGATTTCTGCATCATCTCATTGATGCAAACATCCTCTATACGTTTGATATTGTACAGTAAATATTAAGTGGACGTTTGACTTTCCAGTTGTTTTATCATAAACGCTCTTTTTACGCACATAAATGTGCTCTCATCTATGGATGGAAAGTAGCAGAAGGGTCCCGACGGCACAGATTATCACAGTGAAATAGACGCTCAGTGGCCACCAGCGGTTCATTCTGTGGAATTCATATGCAATTATGTTTTGCAACTATGTCCCCCTCATGTATTCCCATATATCTGCTGAAGAAGTTCATAGAATTCACTGTCTAAAGAAATACAGAAAATAGAAATGGTTCACTAGAACCTCCAGACTAGGAGGGCAGATCTGGACATAGAAATACTGGAGCACAAGTTAGTGGTGGGTAATGATCACAGGTGACACATGTTAACCATTAGAATGTTAACTATGGTAACGATACAAAAACTAACTTTGTGTTTGTCAGAAATAAAGATTACCAAAGGAAATGTGTATTGTATGTTTTTATTGCCCGCTGTGATGGTGGTGATGGTGAGACGGAGAGATGGCCAACCAGCTGTCCAAAATGGGAGCTGTTGTAAATCTCCATGAAAGAATCTCCATGATCAATTTCAATCCCTTGAGTGTCATCCAGGAAGAGGCTTCTTTCTCTCAGTCGTTCCGTTTAGCACTTTGATGGTGCTAAAATTCCAAAGTTTTAGCGTGTGGAACCCTACACGCTAAAACTTTGGAGTCTCTTTATCATTTCAGCCCTGATTGTCTGTATATATAGACCTTCATAAATACATGACTTTATACATATACAAAATGGGTTTTTAATGTTTACAATATGGGAATAAACAAAACAAAGTTGTAAATATTTGTCTGTCTTACCACTCATCTATGACGATTCAGCGCTCAAAAAGGGGACTGGTTTCATCTCCTCGTGAAGATAAAATTACATTATTGCTGTCCTCCTCACCATAAAAAAGCTGCACACTCTGTTGAACATTTAATAATCTCTTTTTCTTTGTCTCCAAACACTTTCTTCTTCTAATTTCTTCTTTTGATCTGTCAGCAGCTAACCGCTAGCTGTGGTCGCACACTAATCACATGTTACTGAATGTAAATACAGGGAAGCAAGAGTAGTTTCGACCCTAGAAAGGTGACTATATGGACAGAAATATTTCTTCAATTGCACGTGTAGAAGTGGGCATTTAAACGTCATTTCTATGATCAAATGTAAGCAATCATATCTCCGGTTTTCCCGTGGTCTATCGGCCCCAAATGAAAACCGAGAGTTCACATCTATACTGTAGCATAAAGATGACACACTTTTTTTTTTTTTACAAAGATCACGATGTGATCCAACCGTTGCCCTGTGACCATCAGACTGCCAATGCCTTGCAACACAAAGCCTCCTGATGCAAAATACAATAAAAGTCCAAAAATCACATCATCATTTGCAGTCTGCACTTTCTTTATGAACGTTGTCAAAACACCTTTTTTTTTTTCCGATGACTGGGGGTGCACCTGTAGCCAGGCTGACAGAGGGGGACCAGTCCACACTCCAGAGCCTGTCCAGTGCTCTGAAGAGTGTTGCGATGTCTTACTTGCACCAACTAAACATACTCATTGACAGTGTCATCAGCTCCATGGATGAATAAATAAATAAATGGCTTTACTCTGCACTTCAATTGTCCGTCCAAGCCAGCCAAAAAATCAGAAATGCAGTTTGCAACTGTGTTTCTTGTCAGGCTGTCAGGCTGAAAAGTGCCAGGCAAAAGCCTGGCACTTTTCAGGGTGTACAATCTCCGCAGTGTTCAGCATGCATCTTCTTCTTTTTTTTCCCTTCAGGGGTCACCACAGTGAATCGGTTGCCTCCATCTAACCCTGTCTTCTGCATCCTCTTCTCTCACACCAACAACCTTCATGTCCTTTTTCACTACAGCCATAAACCTCCTCTTCGGTTTTCGTCGAGGCCTCCTGCCTGGCAGTTCAAAATTCAGCATCCTTCTACCAATATATTCACTATCGCTCCTCTGGACATGTCCAAACCATCTCAGTCTGGCCTCTCTGACTTTATCTCCAAAACCTCTAATATGTGCTCTCCCTCTGATGTACTCATTCCTGATCCTATCTATCCTGGTCACTCCCAAAGAGAACCTCAGCATCTTCATCTCTCCTACCTCCAGCTCTGTCGCCTGTCTTTTCCTCCACCTTCTTGATCTCTTCTCCTTGTAACATCACTCTTCCACTTGGGTCCCTATCATTCACACACATGTACTCTGTCTTACTACGGCTAACCTTCATTCCTCTCATTTCCAGGACAAACCTCAACGTCTTTAACTTCTCCTCCATCTGTTCCCTGCTCTTACTGCAGATCATAATTTCATCTGCAAACATCATAGTCCATGGAAATTCCTGTCTAACCTCGTCTGTCAGCCTGTCCATCACCATAGCGAACAAGAAGGGGCTCATAGCTGATCCCTGATGTAGTCCCACTTCCACCATCAAACTCCTCTGTCACACCTACAGCACACCTCACCACTGTCTTATAGTCCTCATACAAGCCCTGCGCGGCTCTAACATACATCTCTGCCACTCCAGACCTCCTAATACAATACCACAGTTCCTCTCTGGGCACCCTGTCATAAGCTTTCTCTAGATCTACAAAAACACAATGCAGCTCCTTACTGCCACTTCTCCTACACACTTCCATACCTCCAGAGGTATATCATCAGGATATATCATCACTGCCTTTCCACTCTTCATCCTCTTTAATGCCCTCCTCACTTCATCCTGACTAATCTTTGCGACTTCCTGGTCCACAATAGTCACCTCTTCTAGTCTTTGTTCTCTCTCATTTTCCACATTAATCAACTCCTCAAAGTACTCTTTCCATCTTCCCATCACACTACTGTCACCTGTCAATACACTACCATCCGTATCCTTAATCACCCTAACCTGCTGTACGTCCTTCCCATTTTTGTCTCTGTGTCTTGCCAACCTGTATAGATCAGTCTCTCCCTTCTTACTATTTAACCTAGCATACAAGTCATCATAAGCCCCTTGTTTGGCCTTTGCTACCTTTACCTTCACCTTACCTCACCTACCTTCTCCTTGTACTCATGTCTACTCTCCTCAGTCCTCTCAGTGTCCCACTTCTTCTTAGCTAACCTTTTTCTCTGTATACACTCCTGTACCTCCTCATTCCACCACCAAGTCTCCTTATCTACTTTCCTTCCAGATGACACACAAAGTACTCTCCTACCTGTCTGCCTGATCACATTAGCAGTAGTTGTTCAGTCATCTGGCAGCACCTCCTGACCACCCAGAGCCTCTCTTAACTCATTTTAACATTTTGTCCTCTGCTCTGCCTTTGCCCTCTTCATCTTCCTCACCACCAGAGTCATCCTACACACCACCATCCTGTGCTGTTCGGTTACACTCTCGCCTACCACTACTTTGCAGTCACTGATCTCCTTCAGATTACATCATCTACACAAGATGTAGTATACCTGTGTGCTCCTACCTCCACTCTTATACTGTAGGTCACCCTATGTTCCTGCCTCTTCTGGAAGAAAGTATTCACTAAAGCCATTTCCATCCTTTTTGCAAAGTCAACTACCATCTGTCCTTCTGCGTTTGTCTCCTGGATACCAAACCTGCCAATCACCTTCTCATCACCTTTTTCCTGCACCAACATGTCAATTGAAGTCTGCACCTAGACAACTCTCTCACTTCTAGGTATGCTCTGCATCACTTCGTCAAAGTCCAACCAGAATGTCTCCTTCTTCTCCAGGTCACATCCTACCTGCAGAAAATACCTGCGGAGTCAACAACATTGACCATCACACCTTTGATTTGTAGTTTCAGACTCATCACTTTGTCTGACACTCTTATTACCTCCAGGACATTCCTAACAAACTCCTCCTTCAAGATAACTCCTACTCCATTTCTTTTCCTATCTAAACCATGATAGAACAACTTGAACCCTGCTTCTAAACTTCTAGCCAGCCTTTTCACCTGGTCTCCTGGACAACTTTCTACCTTTTCCTGTCATAGTTCCAACTTTAAACGTCCCTACTCTCAGTCCTATACTCTTAGTATTCCTCTTCTCTCTCTTCCTACGAACACGCTTTCCTCCTCTCTTTCTTTGACTAACAGTAGTCCAATTTCCACTAGCGCCCTGTAGGTCAACAGCACCAATGGCGTTCGTTGTTAACCCGGGCCTCGACCGATCGGGTATGGAAGTCATAGGTTTGATTTGCATGTTTGATTTGGCAAAAGTTTTACGCTGGATGCCCTTCCTGACGCAACCCTCTGTATTTATCCAGTCTTGGGACCGGCATAATAAGACACTGGCTTGTTTCCTTTTGCGGCTACATCTGTCCTCTTGCGGCTACGTTGCAACATGCATGGTTTTACAAATTCCCCCTCAGGATTTCTTTGAAGACACAGCAATTTCATTATCTTTAAAGTAACTAGGTTTCACAGCAGCATCACTGATTTCTCAGCCAGAACCACCAATAATTTTACTTTACTTTTTTTAATAACTTTTTTGTCGTTGAAAGTTGTTGTATTTGTCAGCAAGAAGAGTCTCATAGTGGCGACAAAAGTAAAATTCTTTTAGCACTGAAACATCAAAAACACAAGTTTCCTATTCACTTCCATGAATAAGGAGGGGAATGACAATTTTTCTTGAAAAACTCTGCACTCTGCATTCACTTGAGTTTTTAATGCCCACATCATCTTCTAATCTTCTCGAAAGAATAATATCAACAGTGTCAAACGCTGCACTGATGTCTAATAAAACTAAAACCGATAGAAGGTCTATGCTGTTAAAAGATCATTTCAGCAGGTTCCATACTGTAATTTGTTCTAAAAACTGAAAGTCCTCTAGCAGATGATTCTCCAATAAACATCCATTTAGCTGTTTTGCCACTACGTTCTATAGAGTCTTAGATAGAAATAACTGGTTGGAGATTGTCCTGTAATTTGAGAGGAGGCTTCTTTGGTTTCTTAAGGAGGGGTTTGTTCAAAGTAACTTTAAAAGATGGTGGTGAAAACTATTTTGAAGGACTGGTTGTCACGTGGTGCGAACAGGACCAAAGTGCAGCACAAAGAGACAAGACAGGAGTTAAGTTCAACAGTGTTTATTTTCAGGCCGGGTGGAGTGGGAATCGAACCTGGGTCTCCCAGGTGGCAGGCAGGTAACCACTAGGCCAGCGGAGCACGCTGGAGACACAATGGATCCCTCCAGAGAAAGGGAGCAGGCATGAGACGAGGTCAAGGGACGGAAGGCTAGTCAATTTACTGGGGCTGGAACAGGAGGCAGAGTCGTTGGACAGGCGAGGGTCAGGTTTACCGGCACAGAGAGATGAGGCAGAATCCATGGACGAAGGGCGGGTAGGTTGGCTGGGAGGCAGACGAGAGGCAGAGTCCAGGGACGAAACAGGTCATGATCGGTCAGGCAATCCGGAGTAGAACGCTGGAGAGTAGGACATGGGTCAATTACAATCTGGCAGAGACTGGGTGTGAGACGTGGGTTTAAATACCGGACTTATTGCAGATGGGCTGTAGGTGTGGGTGTTCAGTGGGATGTGTGGTCAGGCTGGGAGGTGGGACAGTGGAAACTGTGGAGCAGACTGCAGGAACAGAGGGACGGCCCTTGACGTCCCAAAAACTGACCCGGTGTGGGAGGTGGGGGAAAACAGGAAGGCGGGCTAGAATTCTTGGGACCCCGAGGACTCCATGCCCCCGCGGTCAAGCACCTCCCCCTTGGATGCAGGCCTGTCCCCCTTGAACTCCTCTCGACGAGGCCGCCCACGGGTACGAGGTGCTGGTTGCTCCGGGTGTTGGTGGTGGAAATCGCGCACCATCAGGTGGTCCACAATGTGGCGACCCGGGACCCAAGACCTCTCCTCCGAACCGTACCCCTCCCAGTCCATCAGGTACTGCAGTCCGCGACCCCGGTGGCGGGAACGAATGATGCGACGGACCGCGTAGACTGGACCTCCTTCCACTTGGATGACAGGAGGCGGAGGGGGATGAGCTGGGGACAGAGGGCTCTCATGTACAGGTTTGAGTCTTGACACATGGAAAGTGGGGTGAACCCACATAGTGCGAGGTAATAGTAATCTTACTGCTGTCGGGCTGATTATCTTAGAGACTGGAAATGGGCCCACAAACCTGGGGGCCAGCTTTTTGGACTCCACACGCAGGGGAAGGTCTCGGGTGGAGAGCCACACCTTCTGGCCCACCTGATATTCGGGTGCAGGAGTCCGGCAGCGGTTAGCAGCGGTGGCAGAGTGCTCCCCGGTGAGGGGTAGGGTGTCGCGGGCCTTGGACCACACCTGACGGCAGCGGCAGACATGAGCAGAGGCAGAGGGGCAGGAGACCCCGGCGTCCAGGGCAGGAAACAGAGGCGGTTGGTAACCATAAACACATTGAAAGGGTGAGAGACCAGTGGCGGAGCTAGTCAGCGAGTTGTGGGCATACTCAACCCACACCAAATGGAAAGCCTAAGAGGCGGGCTCCCGGGAGACCATGCAGCGCAGAGCGACCTCCAGGTCCTGGTTCATTTGTTCCGTCTGACCGTTGGTTTGTGGGTGAAAACCTGAGGACGGGTTGGCGGTGGCACCAATTGAGCGACAGAACTCCCTCCAGAATGCAGAGGCAAACTGGGGACCACGGTCCGACACCACATCCAGGGGCAGTCCATGAATACGGAAGATATGCTGTGTTATCAGTTGAGCGGTCTCCTTGGCAGAGGGAGAGGCAAAGGAACAAAATGAGCCATTTTGCTGAACTTGTCTACAATTGTGCAGATGACAGTGTTAACTTCGGAGGCTGGCAGGCCGGTGACAAAATCAAGTGAAATGTGAGACCAGGGGTGCTGAGGTACGGGCAGAGGCTGCAGGAGACCAGCAGGAGCCTGGTGGGATGCCTCGTGTCGGTTGCAGACCTGGCAGGCCTTAACAAAGTCCCTGACGTCCTTCTCCAGAGACGGCCACCAGAAGCGCTGGTGAAGAAGGTCCCGGGTCCTGAGAGCCCCTGGATGGCACGCCAGTTTGGATGAATGACCCCACTCCAAAACCTCAGTGCAGAGGTCAGCTGGGACAAACAGGCGGTTATGGGCAGGCACTGGGTCCCGGCTGGCCCACAGTGGCGGCACAGACTCTTTCCTCAATGCCCCAGGTGAGGGTGCCTGGGAGTAGGTCAATGGCACAGTCGTATGGGCAGTGAGGAGTGTAGGGCTGTAGGTGTGGGTGATCAGCGGGAGGTATGGTCAGGCTGGGAGGTGGGACAATGGAAACTGTGTAGCAGACTGCAGGAACGGAGTGATCATGACACTGGTAAATTATTGAGAGTATGGGTTTATTTACAGTCATCTCTCTTTAAAAAATGAGGTAGGCATTTTGTCCAGCAGACTGGTATTCGGTTTAGCAGAAGAAATTAGGGAATTTAAATCGGAGAGTTCCATTTGTTGAAAGCACGCCAGATAATTGCTAGTTTTAACTGATTCCTCTGTTGTCTGTTAATTGGATTAACGGACGACAGTAAGCGATGGACAACATGACAATACGCAATCCCTTAACCCGTCTAGGTGCCACTGACATTGATTCTCTGGTCGCCAATGTGTCAGATGTGCTAAAATTGATTTTATTATTATATTTTTCATTTTAAAAATGATGACCCAAAAACTAACTGTCAGCTCTGTGGTTCAATTCTTCAACTCGTGAGCTGAAATGACAATAGATTAGAAAGAACTTGGCATTCCAACAAAACAGTCAGCTTATTTAGCCTGGCAAGATAGTTTTAGAATGTATAAGAAGGACCTCTGTGGGAGAAAATCAACTACTATTTTTCATAATAATTGAGGATAAGAACAAACCTCAGTTCTTTTTTTTACACATTATCCAAAATGACTAGGAACCACAACTGTATTGACCCTGCTATCCATATTAGTCTAAGTAGCAATGAGTACTTGACATACTCTGAGAACAAAAATTGAAATGAAATTAAATCAACCTTATTAATTCCACGTAGGAGAAATTTTTTGTCCACTTTAGCACCTATTAGTTTTTGTTAATCACACACGTGTATATGGACGTACAGGCCCTAACACACGCACACACACACACACACACACACACACACACACACACACACACACACACACACACACACACACATATACACACACGGGACCTGTAGGCATGCAAATGATGGGGAAGTAGTGCCGTGGGCAGCTCCTTTGTGGTGAACCCAATGAGCAACTTCTATGAGATGCTGCCTTGATCAAAGGCGCCTTGTCAAGGGTAAACTGTAGCTCCCACTACCAGTTCCTTTTGGCCCACTTGTTTCAAACCGGCCCCCCTCGGTCCCCAGACCAAGATTAAAGAAATTAAAATTACTAACCCTAACCCTGCTACAACCATAACACATGAAATCAATCAAGTTGTCTCCCACTGCTCCCATGGAAGAATCCTGCACCACTCACATTTATCTGGAGAGTCCAGCAAACTGGACTCTCTGAAATTAACTCTATTACCTCTTCATCTCAATCTGCTAGTAAGATGGAGCTGATTCCCACAAAACTCCTGAGAGGTAGTGCCATTATTAAGTTACTCGATTTTTACTATAATTAATCGGTCTTTAGCTATACAGTAGGTTAAATGCATTGATCTTTCAAAGTAGCCATAATCAAGCCATTCATCAAAAAATCAACCTAGATGTAAGTGCTCTTTCAAGTTACAGGTCTATCTTTAACCTACTCTTTTTTTCTAAGGTTATGGAGAGAATAGTCAGCAAACAACTAAATAAATTCTTACAAGATAGCCTGTTTGAGGAATTCCAGTCAGGTTTCAAAAACAATCACAGCAGAGAATACTCTTCCAAAAATAAGCAATTAATTTTATCCTCTGGTGGTGCAGATGTAGCATATGCACACTAAATATTTATTAATTATTATAATTTGAACTCTGGCTCAATCAGAAGATCTGCATTTGGCTCTAGGAGTGGAGAGAGGAAGAGACCGAGGCAGAACTTGTTTTCTTAATGGTACCATGTATTGAAACAACAGAGAACAACAAAAGGGAATGGCCATTCACAATATCCATAAAATAAATTTCACACTTAAATCAGCTTTCAAGGAAAGCCATCAAATAAATAGTTAGTTCAATGTGGGATAATTCAAAAGTTCAATGAGCTCACCAAGTTTCAGTCTGGTTATTCAATGAGCTCAGTAAAAGTTCAAGCTTCCCACAACACTAAGGGTTGTCACCATAATGACTTGTCCAGAGGGGTAGTGTCCGAAGTGGGGGAAGGGACTCTGGAAGCTTGTGTGTGGGTTACAGGCCGCTCAAGCGTTTGGGTTGCAAGGGCATAAAACAAGGGGGAAAAAACAGCTGCAACAAGGAGTAAGGTAGCAGGTGACAGGTTGACTCACTGCCCACACGCATGAATGCAGTTCATAAAGTTTTGGTTCCTAGTTCTTGGGTTCACCATTCAGTCTGGCCAGTTCCGCAGTTTAACAAAGTTGACTGCTTCATTTTCCAGCACTGGTAGTCGGCTCCCATAAGTCGACATTCGTTTAACAAGTTAATGAAGGTTCAAGTGTTGACACAGTGAAATGATCACTTTTAATCTGCAGCATTGTCTGTCTCCTCATGCTCCTCTTGAATCACCTGACTGACTTCCCATAATGTCATTTTAAGGGCACCGAAAGGCTGCGTGGGTTCATGTGACAGTATGCAATTATACCCAGTTGGTTCGGAAACCTGATGGTTAAGTTGAAATCTGAGATACTGAGAATGGTCAAGATGGCCGGGAAGATTATGAGCATGTCAACACCTCCCAACACTCCCCAGGTCATCTTTGAGCAGGCTACCCTAGTGCAGGCAAAGGAAACCGTGTCTGATCCCTCACATATATTATACCCCAAGTATAGGTTAATGCCTTCAGGAAGAAGGTATGAGGTTCCCAAATGGAGATACAACAGATTTAAGTTTTCCTTTACACCTATATCAACTACGCTCCTTAACTATTCCCTAGCAGAGGGTAGAAGGGGCGAGAGGAGATGACGTTGAGACACTGTTAAAAATGTGGCTCCTGTTGCACTAGATACATGCTGCTCTGTTTTTTCTTCTTATCTAATTATTAGTATCTACTAAGTATTACTATGAGGGTGGTCGATGTGTGTAGACCTGGGGGGGGGGTGTATGAGTCACTGTGTGCCTTATTGTACTATACTGTAATGTCCTGTAATGTATTGCATGTATTGCTGCAAGTCTGTATGTCCAAGACAAATTTCTCCTCGGAGACGAAATAAAGTAACATTGAACCTCGAACTGTCACTAGGAGACAGCTAGACAATCTGAATTAACTGTTTTTCCACCCGGGTTACACAGAGCCAAAGCCAAGTTCTCAGCCATTGAGGTGTTCTACCAAAATACATGAATGATGTTCTTATGTGTCATTCATTTGTATATACATATTCTATTTCATCATTACCTCTAATTCTAATCCTAGTTCATTTCTTGACAAACATATTTGGCATATATCACTTAAACTCCATGAGACATATGCTCTTTTTTTTTTTTTTTGTCCTGTAGTCTACGACTTGTGTAACAGGACACATCATAGCTCTACTCTGCTCTGTTGTAAAACATTGTTTCAGTGCATATTTCTGTACATGCTCTTTGGTCTCTCGCCTGTTAATACACATGTCCTAGTGAGGCCTCATGCTCTTGTTTTCAACAGACTGGCTGGCAACCACGATGGAACAGCATTGAGGAAGAGCTGTTGGGTCTTGTGAAAAGCTACAACAAACTAAAGCGGATCCTGCTGACAACAGGGGTACCCCATGGGGGTGACCCTGGGACCCACTTGACACCCTACCTTGCTTATTGATGTCTGCAGATGTGCTTGCCTCCATAATAATGGCCTCCACTGGAGGAGCCACTCACTGTGCCCATCTATAAATCACTCTTGGGACACAGAGCTAGCCGTAGCTTGTGTGTGTGTGTATTTCCAAGATTGTGTGTTTGCGTGTTTTTATATGCTTTATGTGTGTATGTAGACCGCTTGAGGAGCTTTGCACTGCATTATTGATGGCCCTTGGGGAGGGATGAAAGTGTGAATAGTGGCAGCAAAGGGAGGGGGAGGAGGGAACTGCTGGAGACAGATATCAACTGGATGAATTCAGAAGGCCTGTTATGCACTGAGATTCAAATCCTGGACAGCTATAGCTTTCAATAGTTCAGTGTTGACAGGTGAGGCCCTTGGAGGGCAGTGGGGTAGGGGGTTAAACAGAAGAAGGACAGAGCAGGGCTCTGGGAAATAAACTAACATGACATCTGCTTGGCAAGTTGTGAGTAACTGGTAATGATTGAATAGGGTTATACTGAAGTACACTCTATTGTAAGTCATGCTATTCATCATATGATACGACCTTATGTATAGCTTCATAGTAATCAAAGAGAAAGTAAAGTAAAAAATAAATTATGAATAAATCTTGATATATGAGACAGATATTGTCTCAGTTTGTTAATCCTTTTTCACCAGATCTCAAAACAATTGGACACCTATGGAAAGTTTTAGATAGATTTTTACAGATGTGTTCCGATAGTACATACAGCATAGCACATAGCATAGCACACACTGAGTCACTGTGATTTATTACCAAAAAAAAGGAATATAAATTAACTTTTAATATTTTTGGAATAGTTAGTTTAAATTAATGTATACAATGGATGTTACTCACTTCATGAATCACAGAATGGCATTAGTATTACCGATGAATATAATCATCAGATAAAAATAAGATAGAAAAAGAAAAACAAAAGGGCGTGAGTGTGACTATACTATTCATATCAACTCACCTTTATGGACAGGTACAGATACAACTACTTGTATCTGCATGTCTTGCTGTAACGCTGCAGTAGCAAGGTTATATTTAGAGAAATCAAGCATTTTTTTGTTGTTGCAGTAACCGCAGTTTGCATTAACAACCATCGAGTGGCATGTGTGAGCAGGGTAAACTGTAGTCTTCTCTATCTCAGACATGCAGTGTTTGTATGTATGAGCCGACAGACATAAAAAATTGATTTAAGACATAATTATTTGTTAAAAATAAAAACAGCCTTTATTTCTCATATTATCATTCACTGACTCTGAATACATGTGCTAAAGTATTATGATGAGAAATTATATTTCGTAAAAGCCTTCAATGTTCCCAAAAGGGAACATGTACAAAAAGGATGGCCTTTATGGTCATGAGGTAAAAGTTAAAAAAAGTAATCATCAAGCTGAGCTACTTAATAATTTAGGTTTAAATATTGGAAAGAACAAATTTGGCCATTCAAAAGCATATATTTCTGTAGAACATGTTACCTATACTCATTATATATAGCTCAGTTTATAGCAGGGCTTTGAACCGGTTCATGGAAATGAAAACGAAAACCGGAAACTGTTGGTATTTTGGCAGGAACGAAAATGAAAACTTGATATTTTTTAATATTCCGGAACAGAATCAGAAAATAATTGTAAACCGGTTAATACCGGGTTTTTTTTGTTCTTGAAAAAAATATTTGACCTCATTTTTCACTTCCTGTCATTCACTCGACGCGGGATGAGAGCGGAGAGAAGTAGCGGCTATCAACAGCAGCTAAGAAAAGGGAGGTCTCCCAGTCAATATTAATCATAACAGGTAAACACTGCAGTTTGTCAATCTTAAAAATGTATGATTTAGACATTAACTCATTGGCTGCAGTCATTTTCAGTGCAGCGTGTTCCTGCACTGCCAGCACTTTGTAGCAATACTGAGCTATGGGAGAAGCACATTGAAGATTTGCTGTTCAGCAATAAATGATATGGTGGAAGTTATTCTTGTCTTATTTCATTTAGTGTCTAAGTAGGAGGCATAAGCCTTAACTGCAGTGATACAACTGTCATAAAGCAGTGCTGTAGTGCTGTGGTACTGTTTACTGTAGGGTAGGGATATATCTATAATTATAGTCTATAGTATATAAACTAATTGCTTTAGTTGCCAATTCAAAAGTCCTTAAGTTACCATATTTTGCCACCATTCAGCTCATTGTTTAAAGAGGCGCAGTCTAAATGACGGAGTTTATTTCTGTACTTTAACCGGACACACGGTGCATCTTATTGTTTGGTACATGCTTGCTAATGGAAGCAAAAAGATGACTGTGGTTGAAATGTGTTGTACTATGCATTTAAATTTCAAAAAATACATCGACATTAAATGTGTTTTTTTTTTTTTTGATAAATCTGTGTTAAATCCTTCGAAGTCCTCATCTTTGGTCTGCATTGAATATCTCGATAGTTTCACTAGCGCTGACCGTCATGTTTCCGGGTGTCTGTCCGTTAACGATGCCGGCTTTTGGGAAACATCGGACAAAAGTCGAAGCAGACACGTTAGTCCAGGCATCCTCCACGCACATATTGTGGGGGTGTAACTCGCTCGGCACTGCCCCCCAGTCCTGGTAAACGTGTGTTCACGTCTCTCATCCATCGCTCTACAACGCACGCAGCTTAACTTCAAAGGCTCTGTTTACACCGATGTCCAGTGGTTGGAGTTCTTTCGTTAATCCTCCAGGATAATGACAAGCTCCAAATTCAGCCGCTTGACGTGGTTTTTGACAGAAGCGGTGGTGTGGGCGTGCATGGAGTCACAGATCAAGAGAGATGGCGAAGGGTGAAAAAAGCTACCCGGTCTCTTTACGTGAACTGTAACAACCGGAACTGATAGCCTGGAGTTTACATGTTGCGTCATAAGCGTGTCTCTTCGCTGACGTCATTGTTGGGGGTCTTCAGCCAAACAAATGTGGTTAACGGCATACCTGTAGTACAGTACCGGCATATACCCTACACCGGTACCTACCGGAGGTGCGCTGGACGTAGCCTCGCGTCATGTTCTCTAATTGGTCCATCGCTGACGGCGTACGTAGTGACGTAATACGTCCTAAGTCGGTGGACAATGGCCGATCTGGCGGAGCGCTGACTAAAGTCACACAAAGACATTTTTACAGATTTTGGAACTCAGTGTACATATAAGACGCTTAATGTTAAGAGGCGCAACGTTGATTTTTGAGAAATTTTAAGGCTTTTAAGCACGTCTCATGGTGCGCAAAATACGGCACCTACATATTTATATTTACAAGGAACGTTATTAACCGGTTCAGGAACTTTATTTTTTGTTCTAACTGGTTCAGGAACGTCAGTTTATGGGTGGGACGCAAAACCAGAAACGTTATAATTCTGTTTCTGTTCAGAACGAACCAATTGGCAAAAAATTATGTTTCAAAGCCCTGGTTTATAGGCTAGATCTTTAAGTTTAAAGGTCCCATATTATGGTTTTTTTTAAAATTAATGTTATTCAGCTGCCAGATGTCCATCTACACTGTACAGGTAGTCGTCGACTTACGACCTATGCAACTTACGACCGACCGACTTTACGACCACAATGTCCGGGTAACGCGGGCATTCCCTCCAGCCACAGTACTCACGCTCTGAGGCTCCCGCGCTCTCTTCAGTCACCACGGCGCACACACACTGTTCAGTCACACCGTGAGATCAATAGCCCAGCCCACTACTGATGGGCTGGGCAGCTTAGGAGGCTGTGACGGAGAAATGTATGAATGGCGTATGGAAAAACTGTCAAGCGTTACGTGAACTCTTCTGCTGGATTTGAAAGTGACGAAGAACTTGATCAGATTCGGGAGAAAATAGTGAAACTGGCAAAAAACCTCTCCTTGGAGAACTTACGAATGATCGCGCTGTATGAAGAACTGATCGCGCTGGAAGAAGAAAGAGTGGAAGAAGAAGAGAGAAGAGAAGCAGAGAAAGAAGAGGAGGAAACAGAAAAAATGTTCATCACCAAAGGCTTGTCAGAAGGCTTTTCCCTGTTAAATAAACTCCGTGCACACTTTGAAGAAATGGACATAGAACATAGAAACATTTGCAAGGATTGAACGGATGGCAAACGACGCTTTCCGTCCATATCGTGAAATTTATGAGGAGAAAAAGAAACGAACAATTCAGACAAAGCTCACAATGATTATGAAAAGATCGTCTCCCTGTCCCACCAACCCACACGCTGCCCCAGCTGACGATCCGGACGACCCCCAGCCAAGAACCAGCGCTGCTGGATTTAATTTTTACTTAAGAGTCGATTTACGACCAAGTCGAGTTACGACCGATCTGTCGGGCCCAATCGCGGTCGTAAGTCGACGACTACCTGTATTTGAAATATCTTGCCTCAAAGTGATCCGAGGTCCTCAATATCTTTAATTGAATATTGATAAATCCTCCTCTGCTCTGTGAAGGTCGGCTTTAATGGTGTGTAGCTCTCAGCTCCCTCTCTCCTCCTCCCTCCACCCTCTTCTCCTCTCCCCTCCCCCCTCTGAGCCTTCCCTTTTCCTGCCCCAGTGTTTGCTGACCATCAACACTGCCCCCCCCCCCCCCCCTTCACGTTTGTTTGTTTACCACTCGAATGCGCCGACATTACGGATCAATCAACATTGTCTGCAACTTTTTTAACTTTCAGTAACTTCACCGCTATATATTTCGCTCTGATTCTTGTGTTTTACCCTCTTGTTTTTCATGATGTAATGGTTGATTTTTCGGGCGCTAAGCGAGGACCTGCTTCCTCAGTCTTTGTTGAACAAAGACCCGTGGCTCATTGTGCAAACATGATCAGACCGGCCGGTGAGATAATTACATTGTGTTTTCTGAAAATCGCTATGGACAACGAGAGCTCGTGGATAACAAGGGAGCTAAGCTAACACAAACTAATGACACATGGGATTTTACCTGTATGACCAAGTTTTCCTCTTGTATTTCCGTGCGCACGTGTGTGTGTGTGTGTGTGTGTGTGTGTGTGTGTGTGTGTGTGTGTGTGTGTGTGTGCGTGTGTGTGTGTGCGTGTGTGTGTGTGTGTGTGTGTGACACACAAAGCTCTCCGATCACTTAGAAGAGCTAAAGCTGCTTTCATTCACCAAAAAACAGACAATTGTTCAATATTAGTAATTAATGTGCAACTGGTTACCGTAGCCTGATCGCAATCCACACACGTGCGTGCACACACACTCACACACATGACTGAAGTGGACCTCTAACTCGTTAGCCTAACTGAGTCCAACAGCTTGTCAGTGTGTAGCTCTGAGCTCGGACATTAACACACAATACTACTGTAGCCTGAACCAACTCCCCCTTCGGAGATTGCCATGCCCGTGGGCATGTCAACCAATCAATGTCGCCATCACAGAGCGCAGTCTGTGACGTAAATTACGTCACAAAAGGGAAAATACGTCACGAACGGTGTTTTAGCAATCCGATCATTTTGATTTGGTCCGTGCCATGAATTCCTAAAACTCCAAATATCTATGAATGCAGGAAGCGTTTGTTTACCAGATTCCAGGAGTTGGTCGGGTTAGGGAGGACCACTATGCATATGTAGAGACCTGAAAAAGTGTGATTTTCATAATAGGCCCCTTTAAGAGCTATAGTCTGATATAGTCTGCTACTTATAAATGTTTTTATAAATGTTTCTTCACTGTGAAGGCTTTAGAGCAAATTTAAAAAGGAGGGTTTTTAGTCTACTATCAAATAAGCTGAGAGTGTCTGCCCCTCGGACCGAGGTTGGGAGATCGTTCCAGAGTAAAGGGGCCAGATAGCTAAAGCTTCTGCCTCCTGTTCTACTCTTAAAAACCCGACGGGTCGCCAGAAATCCTGCATCCTCTGATCGAAGGGCCCTGGGTGGGTGATACACTTCACTAAGATCTTCAATGTAAGATGGACCCTTACAGTGGAGAGCTTTATATGTAATCATAAGGAGTTTGAATTTTATTCTATGATTAATCGGGAGCCAATGAAGTGTCACTAGGACAGGAGAGATGTGTTCTCTCCTCCCAGTTCGAGTCAATAAGTGGGCAGCTGCATTCTGAACTAACTGTAGAGTCCTAATAGAGGAGTTAGAACAGCCCGAAAATAAGGAATTGCAGTAATCTAATCTAGAAGTAACAAAGGCATGAATGATTTTTTCTGCATCTTTAAAGGATAAGAAATTTCTAACTTTAGCAAAATTTCACAAGTGAAAGAAGGCTGCCTGGGATACCGACATGATATGAGAATTAAAGGACAGATCTTGATCAAAAATCACTCCCAGGTTCCTGACTTCATTGGTGGAGGATAGAGCAATGCTATCTCAGTGAATTGCCATGTTAGAGAGATCATCTCTAAGATGCTTCGGCCCAATAATAATAACTTCAGTTTTGTTACTGTTCCACATTAAGAAATTGTGAAGCGTCCAGGATCTATTATCCCTGAGGCAGGATTCCAGTTTAATTAGGTGATCAGATTCATTTGTTTTAAATGATAAAAATTATTGAGTATCGTCAGCATAACAATGAAAATTAATGTTATGTTTCCTTATAATATGTCCCAATGATAAAATATACAGATTAAACAGAATTGGTCCCAGAACTGATCCCTGAGGTACTCCACAGGTGAGAGTCCCTCGATCTGAAGATTTATTATTGACTTAGACAAACTGAAATCGGTCGGATAGTTATGACCTCAACCAATCTAGTGTTGAGTTTTTAATCACAACTTCCTCTTCCAATCTTCTTAAAAGATTTATTATTATTTAACAGAACTTGATATGCTGTAGATGAGGACATTTATGTGCGTGAAAAGAGCATTACATTGGTGATAAAACTGGAAAGTCAAACATCCACTATATTTAGCCCAGACAGTCAATGAGGAATTAGCCAAGATGCAATTATGGTTTGATTTAAACAAAATATCCTTGAACCTAAAAAAAACTATGTATATTTTATTTGGGAAGAAAAGCTGCAAACACAAAATTAATGTTAGGGTGAATGAAGTAAATATTGAACGGGAATTAAGGAATTTAAAATGCTAGGAGTTATTATTGATGAGATGCTAAATTGGAAACCTGATTTAAGACAACGGCAAATAAAGTTAGCCAGAAGTGTATGCATACTCTGGAAAACTCAAAAACTATTAAATCAGAAGGCACTTCATATAATATATTGTGCACTAATCTTGCCCTATCTTAACTACTGTGCTGAAGTTTGGGGAAACACATATAAAAGTGGCTTACAACCTTTATTTCCCAGAAAAGAGCCTTGAGAATTATTCACAATAAACATTATAGAGCTCACACAAACCACATATTTATTACATCTAAACTACTGAAAATACATGATATCATAAGCTATAAAACTGTACAATTTATGTATAAAGCAGCCAATAACAATTTACCTCAAAATATACAATCACAAATACAGATTAGTGAATCAAATTACCAACTAAGAGAAAACACAGCATTTGTACAGAAAAAAGCAAGAACAACATTAAAAGCATTTTCATTGTCGTTCACTGGTGTCAAGCATTGGAATTAACAGGATAATGAAATTAGGAGTATGGGAACTCTAACTGCCTTTAAAAAAGCTTTTAGAAACATGATTTTGCAAGGTTATAATTCTGAGGTGAATGATGGTTAAAGGACTGCACTGTTATGGCGAATTAAACTTCATTTTGTCAATCCTGTGAAACAAATGTCACTGTAACCTTTGTGCATAAATCATAAAATTGACCAGCAACAACCCTTGAAAGGAATAACAAAATGAACATTAACAAAATATGGACTCTTCTCAAGAACTGACAAAGAGGTGTGCAAAGATGCATGCCTATTGGACTCAATGGACGGATTAAAACAACAATGTACCACAATAAAATACTTTAATTTGTGGTACATTGTTGTCAATTTGTGACATGCAAAGTATGAATTGGTTGACAATGTGCTGCAATGACAGAGATGTTGTTGATTTAGGGGACGGGAACCTTACAATCCAATGGCTTCTACCCGTCTACCTTTTTTTTATCTTTTCGGACGTTGTTGCTGATGTTCCAACATTGATGAATGTTAAATCTGTTGTAATAAAATTTCTGGAAAGAAGAAAATAAACTGAATAAATAAAAACTAAATTTACTGTACAATATCAAACATAATGAGGATGAAGAGGATCCCTAATAAGACGATGCAGAAGTCTAAAAGTTTATACTTTATTCTCAGCTGCTGACATGTGCGTTTCTTACTTGCTGGATTAAATAAAATAAATTAATAAACTATTATTGAAGCTGTTTACCTACGTAATTTTACCGCGAGTGCAACAGACTATGCTCACGTATCAACTTGAGCAGCAATTCACTCCCACGCCATCTCTCTCTTCTTTGTAGCTGAACCGCTGTTGCTCTTTCTTCTGAAAATGTCCTCAAAGTCTTTATTTGCATAAATTAAAATCTGTACTCCGACTGCCGTGAAGCGCTGCGGTGTACGTCTTGTCTGTCGTCATGGTGAATCGTTGAATCGGGGCTCCATTGATAATGGCCTTTTTTAGAGTTGTCGCGCCTGTTAAACTTACTCTGGGTTAACAAAAATAACCCTGAAAGGCGTTTGTGAAACCGAAATCCCTGGTTTTCCAAGTTCAGGGTAAATCAACCCAGAACCACAGGTTTACCTCAGGGTATGTTAACCCTGCCGTCATGAAACGGGCTCACTGTATGGTAATAAGTCACAATTGGAGTCTTTGGCAAAGCAATATATTATCAAATGCGAATGTTCAGATTTAGAATTAGATTGACAATTAGAATTAATTTACTAGAAAGGGTTAATTTGTTATATTTATTTTAGTTTGAGTTAAATTTTCTCATTAGTTTTAACTTGTAATACAAATTTTTTCCTTGGTGACATGCAATGTAGGAAACCCACAAACTGTTAATTTTGAAAAATGTTTAATTCTGTGACTCCAGCTAATAAACAGTGAGTACCTACAGATTGTTTTCATATTAATAGTGTTATTTAGCTTTGTTTTGTTTATTATCATAGATGATCCTCTGGACCATAAAACATCCACTGCCAAAATTTAGCAAATTCAGCAAAAATACAACACAGAGCTACAAAGATTCTCTCCAGAATATGTGCAGATAGCCAAATATAAAGACAATATCAAGTTTCTAAGCCTATAAGATGTCAAGCAATGGAAAGCAAAAGCTATAACCCTGTTTATCTGGCTCACTCATATGAGGATTATATTAATTACAGTAAAAAAAAAAGTGGCTGGCCATATTCAAGAGGCTCTTTCTTTGTAGCAATAAATTGCTTCCTTCAAGCCAGATTTATAGTATGCCATTTGATTTTAGTAAACCCCCCCAATTTTGAAATACACAGGTGCCAGATTCTTCATCATGTTAGATACAATTAACTTGGTTTTCATGACCAAAGGAAAAGACAAAATAATTAGCAAAAATAATTTGTATTATTTTATTCTTATGGACAATATACGACATACAGCATTTCCAATTCCCTGCAAAACATTTCTCCTGATCAGAACCCGACAGAACTTATTTGGCAGGCCCAGAAGGATTTTTTTTTGCCATGCGAGACAAAACAAAGAGGAGCTAATTGCTACAATCAAGAAGTTCTGTGCAATGAAATGTACCAAGGAAATATATAACAACTACATTCACTATTTAAAAATGTGACATACTGAACCCAGCGTTCATGGATTCAGGGTCAAGTTCAGGTTCTTGGTTGGTGAGGTACTGACATAAAAGTCAGATTTACAAATTAATGAGCCAAACAGAGTGGTGCATCAAAATTAAAAGTCTGACAAAAGTGGGTTACATTCTGGACTGGGGTCAGTTTCACGAGGCAGGTTTAGTGAAAACCCTGTATGTTAACTCAGAAATGAGAGAAACACAGTGTCCGGTTTCCTAAAGTGAAGTAACTTCACCCAGATTATGAGGAATAACCCTAGTCTCTTTCATGAAACGAGATAACTGAATATCTGAGTTTGTTGCCGCAGTAACAGACTCTCTGGAACTAACTAATCTAATCATCAAGAAGGATTTCCATGGCGGAGTTACACGGAATTGCAGATAAATGACATAGATATAGCATTAATTTGACATGATATTCTCTTTATTACAGTGCTGTAACCTCAGGCTTGAAATAGTGACTTTAATTTCTTTTAGGATTTCCCAGTGTCATGGGGTGCATAAATGGCCCCTGCATTCTCATCAAGGCCCCCTTACATACGAAGGCTGATGATGTTAATAGGAATCCATTGACAGCATAAATGTGCAGATACATGTGGATTGACTACTATTTCAACATGTTAAAGACTGTATCATAGTTAAACTAGCATCCATCAAGATCATATGTGATTCTGCGGACTACAGTTCTGATGTGGAGGCAAAGTGGTCTGGGTTGGTTCATGACTCAGATATATGGTGAGTCTTACCTGAGCAACTCCTTAAACTTCCTTTTGTTTTATTTTAATAACGTGGTGATTGTCGATGCATTATAGCCGTATTCGTTGGCAAGATCAACCAAACACATCCCTTTTTCATGCTTTTCTATTATCTCTTGCTTTTTTTGTATGTACAAAAACCTGTTTTCTTTGTCTTTTATTTTCCTCTTTTCTCCGTCACTTTCTTGGGGTACATAGTGAATACTCAAAAAGATAACATACAGTATTTGCATAAAACTATCAGAACACCTCATGGGTCGAGGGCCGAATGACGAGGACGCTGCATAGACACCTACCTAGCTACACACTAAGGTCCCTCTTAGCCAATGGGATGCCAGGATGCTAGGTAATAGCCAATGGCAGAGCAGCTATAAGAATGTTGCGTTCAGGAACCTTTGGGAGCTGCGAGTAGCAGCTCATACTGTATTTTTACCTTTCGTAACTCAAAATTTCTTTCGTAACTAGAGGCAATATTTTCCTGAGGCGTTTCATAAGTAGAACATTTCGAATGTACCACTGTATTCCCACAATTAGAGGAGAGCAACACTCTACCCTACAAACTAAAGACCCCGATGATGGCCCCATCCACCTGCCTATCCAGGATGGCAGAGCAGGGAGAGACACCAACTGCCAGAATCATTTCAGAGTCTGAGACCCGTCTGGCTCATCAACAATGCTTTTTTCACTCCTCTCTCAAACCATCTGTCCTCCCTGCCCAAAATATGAACAATGGTATCTTGAAATTATTGTCTGTCTTCCTTGAGGTGAAGGAAGACTGCTGAATCTTGTCCTGATGAGTTGGCTTTTCTATGTTGAGCCATGAGCTTGTGGAGCGACTGTTTAGTTTCCCCTCTGTATGCTCAGATGTCTACATAGGGGAAACTAAACAGTCCCTCGACAATGGTCATTGGAATATGAATAGAAGAAGTGAAATAAGTGGGAAAATAAAACGCTCTTATGGATGTATCTCTGCTACTTCATTTACTTGACAACAGTATAAAATACCACATTTTTAGTAACAAGGATCCAAGTTTCCCACTTGGATTAGGATTTTCAAAAACTACATGCTAGCCAGAAGGTAATGTGCTGTCTTTCCTCATGCACTTGGAACCAAGGGACAAAGATTGTTTTATTGTCTACCAGTCAGGTAATACTCTTGCTACTGCCATAACGGCACTTGAGAGACAATACCTTCCTAAAGTTGATGGTGTTGTGTAACGTCAGATAAATCTATAAACAATCGTCTTTGAGGGTGTTTGCTGCATTTTGTCAGTTTGGCGACATGAAGGAACAAATGATTTGTGACCAACTGATTGAAAGTGCTGCAAATGCACACGTAAGAGACAGCGTTTTGCTAGAAGGTGATCTCACAGTAGCCAAAGCTAATTTGTTGGCTCTGCAGATACAGTCTGGGCTATGGTATGTGGGACTTCTCTCTGATGACGTGATCAGCTTTGCGATTGCTGCCGCATTAGTTGAAGCCATAATGAAAGTCAAGGAACTACCAGTGTAAAGACCAAAGTAAAGATGCACCAAAGGCTGCTCAACATAATGTGACTCGCTGCATTTGCTACAAACGTGGATCTAGCAACCATCTTAGAAACATACCGTCTTGCCCTGCCTCCCAAACAACTTGCAATTAATGTGGAAAAGTGGGACATTTTTCAAAGGTGTGCCAGTGTGTGTTTATATGAATATGCCTGAGGTAAATGAAGTGACTGTGCTTATATGTGGTTGCGCATGATGCTGTGTAATTTTGCTTTCTGTTAGGCATGTCGTGTCTGAGGTACTTAAGGACTTACAAGAAAAATAAATCATAGAACACAATGATGCATCTCTGTGGGTCTTGCCTATTGTTGTGACTCAGAGAAAGGATGGAGATCAATGCGTATGTGCATTAATCTGAGGGAGCCTACCAAAGCCATTCTAATAGACTGGCATCCCCCACATGGATGAACTCTTCCCTAAATTGAAAAAGAATTTACGTTTTCATCACCTTTGATTTTGGTTGTGCTTACCATTAAATGTTGCTGCATCCAGACAGCTGTGATATAACTGCATTTACCATGCACAACGGACTTTTTCGTTTCCGTAGGGTCCTCTTTGGCCTTGCATCTGCCCCAAGCACATTTCAGAAAATGATGAACACCATATTTAAAGGACGTCCTGTAGTGTAAACATACCTGGACTATGTCAATTATTATGGCACTACTCAACAACATCATGATGCCAAACTGAAGAATGTTGTGCATGCTCTGAATGAGGCTGGAATGCAACGTAACATTCATGTTAAATGTAAGTTCAGTCAGACTTCATTACGTTTCCTGACCCATAACATATCCAAAGAGGGGCTTCATTCAGATTCAGACAGGGTCAAAGCTGTAGCCAAGGCTGCAGCCCCACAACCTCTCTGCGATCAGGGTATAGTAAATTTGTTTCTGATTTCTCTACTATGGTTGAACCGCTATGTGCAACACTTAGGAAGTCCACAGTCATACAGTTCAACTGGAATGCTGATGCTAAATACAGTTTTACAGAAATTGAAAGGCTCATAGTTGAGAGCCCTGCTTTAGCTCCTTACGATCCAGGATTGCTTACTTATGTGACTACTGATGCATCTAATTATGGGCTAGGAGGTGTAATTAGCTAACATCATCCAGGCAACACTGAAAACAATTGTGGCCTTTGCCACAATTTGTGACCAACTGAGCTGTCTTTCCTGCAGAAAGAAAATATTCACAGTCGAACGTGAAGCACTTTCATGTGTGTGGGCTGCAGAAAAGTGTGGGTGGTGTCAGCTCACCTCCCAAGCACTGCCGAGGTGCCCTTGAGCAAGGTGCCATCCCCCTTTACAAGTTGCTAATTTGTGCGCACCAAGAAGGAGCAGCCCGCCACTATACCTCCCACTGTATGTGTACAGTCCCTCTGTGTGTGTGTGTGTGTGTGTGTGTTCACGGCTTGTACACACTCCTACATATGCATGCGATTTGATTAACTACAGTGTGCCACAAACTTCCCTATGGGGATTGACCAAGTCTATAAAATAAAAAAAACAAGAAAGTGAAGACTGCTCCTGCAAGGTGGACACCTGTGGAACGGCCATATGGACCATGGGTAAGAGTGACTATTGATATAACTGGACCATATGAGAAGGCTTCATGGGCCTGTCGTTTTGCCATCAAACTCATAGATTATTACGGTAAATGACCAGAAGTCCCATTGGCCTCCACTGATACCACAGACGTGATAATTTGTTTCTTAGTTTTCAGTCATGAAGGGAATCTGACCTGTCTTGTTTCTGACAACAGATACAAATTCACTTCCTATTTGCCAAATTTCTGAGAGCCAGGGATCAAACATCTGTGCTCCAGTGTATACTACCCAAGAACAAATGGAGCAATAGAGACATTTGATAGGGTACTGAGAGAGTGCATACTGACAGTGAACAGAAAGTGCAATCCATGGAAACAAGCTATGAGTTCGTGCAGGTTTATCGTGCAACACCTTATGATACTACAAGAGCTACTCTATTTGAATCACTGAGAAATAGAAAGATGCACACCAAACACAATCTCCTGTCCATCTCACTCAATTGTGCACTACAAAAACAAGTCAAAAAGACTGTGAGACAGAACCAACAAAAGATAAAGGAGTACACAGACAGGAAGAGAGTGCCCACCTTCCAGTTGAATGACACTGTCAATGTCTGTCGACCTGAACATCTCCACAAGGGAGTGTCATGGTTTACAGAACCAATGGAATGTCACCTCGCTGAGGGGAAAGGAGCCAGAGCTTGTGAGGGAGGTTGAGAGGTACCGACTTGATATAATCGGTATCTCAACTCACAGCTTGGGCTCTGGAACCCAAACCCTTGAGAGGGGCTGGACTCTCTACTTTTCTGATTTTGTCCAAAGTGAGAGGTGGCGGGCTGGTGTGGGCTTTCTCTTGGCCCCACAGCTCAGCCGTCATTTGTTGGAGTTCACCCCGGTGAACTCCTTTGGGTTGGGGACAGGTGTCTCACTGTCATTTCGGCCTACAGGCCAAATGGCAGTGCAGAATACCCAGCCTTCTTGGAGTCCCTGGGAGGAGTACTGAGTAGTGCTCCTACTGGGAACTCTATTGTTCTCCTTGGGGACTTCAACGCTCTCGTGGGCAATGAGTGAGACCTGGAAGAGGGTGATTGGGATGAACAACCTCCCCGATCTGAACACGAGTGATGTTCTGTTGTTGGACTTCTGTGCTAGTCACAGGTTGTCCATGACAAACACCTTGTTCAACCACAGGGATGTCCATAAGTACACATGGCACCAGGACACCCTCGGCCGGAGGTCGATGATCGACTTTGTTGTCATATCGTCAGACCTCCGACCGCTTGTGTTGGACACTCGGGTGAAGAGAGGGGCAGAGCTGTCAACCCATCACCACCTGGTGGTGAGTTGGATCTGCTGGCAGAGCCGGATGAAGGACAGACTTGGCAGACCCAAACGTGTTTTGAAAGTCTGCTGGGAACGTCTGGCAGGACCCTCTGCCAGTGAAGTCTTCAACTCCCACCTCCGAGAGAGCTTCTCCCCAATCCCGCAGGAGGCTGGGGACATTGAGCCAGAGTGGACCATGTTCTCTCCATTGTCGAAGTGGCTGCTTGGAGCTGTGGTCGCAAGGTCTCTGGTGCCTGTTGCGGCGGTAACCCCTGAACCTGGTGGTGGACACCGGATGTAAGGGATGCCGTCAAGAAGTGTTCTCATTTGTTGTGTGCGTCCTTGTGTCTGTGATGCACATTTTTTGACCGGGGCGCAGACAACGTGTCGTCAGACAGCGTGCATTCCTTGGATTTAAATGCACTTCCATTCAACAAAAATATTCAAAATTTTTACATTTCTCCACTTAAATTTCAAACCCGGAAATCACCATTATGTTTCAATTTTGCACGAGTCTCTCATCACGAGACTCTCCTGCAAAAAGATGCAAAAGTTGGAGAAAAATCAAATGACAATTGAGTGCTTTCTTGCATTAAACAAAATAGAGACAGTTGTTACTGACAGGTATCACTGAAATGTGTGTGGAAAAGGCTCTGTCAGCTTGGTAAAATGTCCACAGGAGAATATAGAAGATGGATTAAGATAAGATATTATTGATCCCAAACTGGGAAATTTGAAAATGAATATATTAATTAAATACAAAGAAAAAAATTGAGTGAAAAACAAAAGTGAAAAAAAACCTTACACTTTCTTTATTTCTCTAACTTTTTTTTAAAGGAATACCAGTTTTTAAAATTTTGATAAAAATAATAAATAATTTTACCTTTTTTTTACTTAAACAGTTATGATGTTATTAATAAAAACATTACAAGTGACTGTTTAGTTTTTATATTGTACTATTGGCAAAACACAATCCGTATATTCTTTTATTATGTTTGGGATGTATAAACGTCATGTTGGGATGCACAAGTTTTTCTTGGAGTGCATCCTAGGGATGCACTGGGTTGATTAAACCAACCCTGTGTCATGATCCTATTTGTTTAACGTTTTATTTGCTTCCCTATGTTTCATGTCTTGTCTTCCTGTTTTATTTTGTGATCACTTACCCCTGTCTCTGTCCAGGTTTCTGTCTGCCCTGCCCCTTCCCGTCTGTGTGCAATTGATCCCTGATTGTGTTTCCCACACCTGTCTCCTATTACCCCCATCAGTCCTGCATCTATTCCCCCTTTGTGTGTTGTCTCGTCACCAGTTTGTTGTAGTTTATTGCTCACGTTCCAGCCTTGCTTCATTGCTCTTGTTATCGTTTTTGTGTTTTAACCTTGCTTGTATTTTGACCTTGCCTTTTTTGCCTGCCACCTTGGATACCTCTGCCTGGATTGACTGCTTTACCTGTGTACGGAACCCTGCCTGGACTAAACCCTGTTTTCTGATTTTACCGCTCAGTGTCATGCTCTTGAGTCTGCTTCCTTGCGCTACGTTCACGACACCCTGAGCAGCCTTTGTGAAACCGGAAACCCTGGGTTTCCAAGCTCAGGGTAAGTCAACCTGTAGTCACTGGTTTAACTCAAGGTTTGTTAACCTTGCTTTGTGAAACAACTCTGTAAAGTTTGAAGCAGGTTATTAAGTTCTACTGTTGGTCTACCTATATTACTGTAAATAGTTCCTGTTTCTGTTATGTTTGTCTCACTTTGTGTTTTTCTATCTGCACACAAATAGAATATGGAAAATTAGTTTGGTCTGAAAAATGGTCTGAAGATGGTCTAAAGATATATATTCAGATATGAAGAAAGACAGAAACCGGCACTTTCCAATTACAAGCCTCAACAGTTAGTGAGGGATTTTACAATCTGAGGTGAGATGAGGCTGTTCCTTGCCTTGCTTCATGATGTTTTTCAAATGTGTTTCGTTTTCACATTCTGTACAGTGTCCATAAAGTATATCACAGCTGACATATACTGTAGTATGAGTATTCAACTTCTGTCCCCCACATTCATCGTCCTTTGCTGTTGTAAAAAGAACATGGATCAAGTAATTGCCATTCCTTGCTCCTTGGCCTGGTCTGAAGCAGACCTTTGTGGCCTGGTGTAGGATCATTACAGTACTTGTTGACTTCTCTCAGTTATGGCATATGAGGAACATAGGGGGAGGATTTGCCACTTTTGGCAATTGCCTCAGTTCAGAAGCAATGCGCACAGTTTGTCCATAATGAGCACCATAAAAGGTTTCCAAAAGTGAACCTAGCAGTCAATACTGAGGTTCTCCTCCGCCCAAATAACTGCAATTCAAGGTGGATATGAGGTACTCGGAGCAGACATGATCATTCATTTGTGGTGACAGTGGCTCAGTGGCAGAGCGGTCGGTAAAGCAGGTTGTCCAATGTTCCAAGATCGCCGGTTCGATTCACGCTCCCACCCAAAAACACCTGGAGTGTGAGCTGATAGTGGGAGATGTCAACTCATTTCCGGAGCAGGAGCTGCCTACTACTCTACCTCCCTCTGCATGCGTACAGACACCTTGTGTGTGTTTGTGTGTCCCAGGCCTGTACACACTAATATATGCATGTGTGAATTACTAACACTTGAGTGTGCCACTAATTTCCCTTCGGGGATTAATTGAACATATATAATTTTTAAAAAAAAATTTAAATTAAAAAATATTGAGACCCTCTTTGGCCTGGCCCCAGGGGAAGGTGAGCTTTGCCTTAAGTACCATATGACTGTGGAAGTTGTAGGGATGTCCTGGTTAACATGCCTTTGTAACATTTGGGATAGTGTCCTTTTTAAATTGCCAGCTGTAAGTCTGACATGTTTCTTGTGTCAGTTACTCTGTCAGGGTGCCCCGTTTCTCAGATTCTGTTTATACTTATTATGGACAGAATTTCTAGCCAAAGAAGTGGGGCATGGGTTTAGATGGATTTTGGGCTACATCTCTTTTTGCGGATGATTTATTCTATTAGCTTCAACAGACAATGACCTCTGTCTGTTACTTGGGAGGTTTGGAGCTGGATGTGAGCTGGCTGATTTGAGAATTGGCACCTCCAAGTGTGAGACCATGGTCCTTAGTTAGAAATAGATTAATTGCTTCCTTCAGTTCAGGGATAAGTGAAGGAGTTCAGATTTCTCAGGGTCTTGTTCATGAGTGATGGAAATTGACTGATTAAAAAATTGCAGTGATGCAGCTAATGCCAAAATGTAGCACTCTAAATTTTTGCCGGTCAATACTATTTATGTATACTTCACCTATGGTTATGATTAGTGATGTCCACTTTTACGCAGCGCTTCGAACCACACCCCAGACTCGGTAGGGTTTTTTTTTTCTGAACCACTGCTTCAAAGCCTCCTTCAAACATGGAAAAACGACATGACTTATGACATTTGAACCACTTTAGTGGTCCATTCATTGCCAAAAAAGTCAAGTGGTTTATTCACCAGGTGAAACACTCCACTGGTTCATTCACCAAGTGAACCAGTGTAGTGGATTGGATCAGTGGAAAGGGATTTGAAACACTGGCTGGTCCCAATTGTGTTAAAATGGATGAAACAGCCTATCAGCCTAACCTGAAACAGCCTAAACTGCCTATCATTTCAATTTCTCCTGGATTGATTAGATTAGCGTTCAAATGCGTTCAGTTTGCTTTCAAATTGCTTTGCAATGGAACCAACCAGAAAGAGCTCTAGTCTGGGAAGATTTAGAACTGGTGTCGCCGAACAAAGTAGATTTTAATTTCTAAGAAACTTATTTTAAAGCTCTGTTGCTCACACAGTAGAAAAGAGTAAACTACACACATCAATTTTAAGTTGAAGTGTATGTTTTACATTTATTAAAACATACACTTCAACTTATTATTTTTTCAAGCACCTGGCATTCAGTAACAACGCATTGTCAATGATGAGGCATTACCAAACACAGACATCAATCAATCAACTTTTTATTTATATAGCGCTTAATCATATCTGAAGACATTTCAAAGCGCTTTACAGATAGAAAGCCATCAATGCCGTCCAGAGCAAGCATAAGCGACGGTGGCGGGGAAAAACTCCCTCATTGAGGAAGAAACTCCGGGCAGGACCCAGGCTCTGGAGGGCGGTCATCCGCCCTGACCCTGTTGGTTGGGAAATAGAAATACATTGGGGAAAGAGATAGGTCAAGTAAAAGAGATGGAGAGAGAGTGAGAGTGGCAGATAGGCCAGTTTGAGTTTTGTGTCCATAGTGCGCTGTCACTGAATTGGGGGCGGGATTTCCAGGCCTTTGGGTATCCTATCTTCTATCATGACATGAGAATGAAGGTGTGCTGCTGTGATCACATCTCGGAATTCTGACTTTTATCTCACAACATAAACCTTGGTTTGTTCCAGTGGCCCCAAAGCTTGTGCACAAACATGTATGTATATATTTATATTACATGGGCATGCACGAACATGTAATCTACAGTATGTCTCTTATTGCTTTATTAAACCCTGCAAGGATCAATAATCATAAATCAATTTTCTATAATATATGGCTAATATATAGCAAACAATGATTAACATATTAAATTAAATTATATTCGGTTTTATTCAGAAAATATATGCAGGACAGGAAATGTCAAAGCACTGCTCTCTGAGGTTACAGACCATTTTGTGGTTGCAGTACAGCCACCCTGTCAAAGAGGACGCCCACTTTCTCAATGAATGAAGCTTCATGTAATGAACTAGTTTTCAACACAAGTGTCCCAAAGGGTTTAAAGCCCCATGAGACCTCATTTGGACATCACTAGTCATGAGTTTTGGGTAATGACTGGAAGATCAGGATCACTGACAAAAGCAGCTGATTAGGCTTACTCCATAGGGTGTCTGGATTCATCCTTAGAGATAGGGTGAGGAGCACAAAGTAGACCCTCTACTCCTCCTTATCAATGAGTCCTGTGAGGTGGTTCAGGTATTATTATAAATAATGGACAGTGTGGGCATCCTTGTATTGTTGCTTCATGTTAAATAAAACTGTGTGGCCTTCACTGAGATGAGATTATCCTTGGAATAAATTACTCTAAATCCACATCATCAAGGTCTTTTAATACCGTATTATTGGTTGAAGGTTGACCAAATATCCTATTTGCCCATAGTGAATTACTGAGATGATTTAAATTTAGCCAATAATTAAGAATTAAGCTTTTTTTGAGGGGGGGGGTGTTTCTTGAAGAGACAGATATCTATGTTTAATTTTTTTCTCCATATTAAAGTATTGTTGTGCTTTATCTATGAGGGAATATCATGTGCATTCAAAGAGAATAAAGTTATGGGTGGCATAATAATAAAAAAATTTTAAAAAAAGATTGTGGTCTTCCGTTGCAAGTAGGAGGATGCTCCTACTTGCATGTACCCAGAAAAAATCCATTCAGACATGGAGAGAAAATACAAACTACACATTTTTTTCCTCTTCACCTGCTGAATGCTGACTCAGAAAACCCATGGACTCATAGAAAGGCTACAGAAAGACTCCCCATCCACATACATTTTATTGATCACTATGCATGTACATTTTCAGATGGGACAGATCATTTTATATTGTTGGTTTATTTATTTTGGAAACTGGTCATTGATGCGATAGCTGTTTTCTCCCAGCTCCCCTACTTTGCCTTTTATGAGGGTTTCGTATTTGTTGTGCTTTAGTTTTGTGACAATGGGGCTTTTTAATGGAGTTACCCCAGAGCCTGTGAACAGAGTGATGTTGGTAACAGCGTCTTCAGGTTGGTTCAGCTTGGGGAAGATTTAGTTGATGGAAGGATCTTCTGTTCTGTTGTGTACATTGTCTGGCTTGGATGTTGAACATTGTGTCTGTTTGCATTAGTCAACATAACTTTCTTTGCAGGGAGATCTTTCATAGAATTTTGCAGATTATGGATTATTTACCCATTTATTTACTTTGTTTTACAGTATTTACCCATTTATTTACCTATTACAGTTTGCCGTCGCGCGATCGCGCATCAACGATTGCGATTCCACCTCCTCCCGGATTTTTGGTCGTCAGTCATGTGATACCTTACGCCCATTCTATTGGCTGACAGCATCCAGAAGTGTGCTCGTACCTTCAGTCTCGGACATTCGTGAGACACAAAAGTGCTTTGAACAGTCTGTCAGACTGTGGTAAAAGGTAATACAGATAGAAGGTGGTTTAATATCAGTATGGGGATGGTTCATAAACGTTTAAATTAAATAATAATAAATAATAAGATAAATAGATAGCGATCTCGGTCGCAGATTCCTCAATCGCGTGTGGTTCCCGGAACGCATTGACCGCAAAGATTAAGGGCAAACTGTATTTACCCAATGTTTTGACTTTACATGTAGATGTCTAAGCATTACTGCCACCTACTGTAGTAGATGTGTAAAGACATGTAAGTTTGGCACATCAAAGAAAAAGCAAATGGTAGTTACACTGCGCACATTCCCTGAGATCCCGAGTGCGCCCCCGGCCACCTCATCGCGCCCCCCTTGTAGGGCGCTCCCCACTATTTGATACACCATTGCCTTAATATTTATATTCCCGCAATACCATGAGTTAATCCAGGCTTACATTACTTGATTGTAAATTACGTACCTCTGTAGTAGAGTCCTTCATTTGTGTAGTTGTGCTTTTGTAAAGTTTAGGTGTTACAGGAGTGGAAGACATATCACAGGGCATAGACTGAAGTAGTCAATTGAATCCTTCAAGTTACTGAAATATTGCATGTTGTCAGAATCTAATCTTTTGCCTTGCTTGATATTGTTTTATTTTTTATTCTCTAAGCAATTGGTCACCAAATGATTTTTGAAATACCTGGGGAAAGCATATACTGTAATAAAGAACTTCTGTAAAGTATTTTCCACACTATAAACCACACCAGACTAAAAGGCGCACTATCAATGAATGGCATATTTTAAACCTTTTTCATATATAAGGCACACTGGATTATAAGGCGCATCTGATTATAAGCTGCACCTTCAACGAATGGCCTATTTCAAAACTTTTTTTTGACAAAGAAGGCCAACTGGATTATGAGGCGTACTGTCGGTTCTTGAGAAAATTAAGGGCTTTTAGGTAAGCCTTATTGTGTGGAAAATATTGTAACTTTAACTTTGCCATGCATTTAACATTCTTGGTTAACACATATAAACTAACTGTTGTAAACAGCAGAGTGACCTGGAAACAAATTAATTGAGTTAAAGCTCATGGAAAAGACTGAGGAATTGAACAACAGAAAAGGTAATGTGAACATTTGGTCTTTGTGTTTTGTAATGCAATTATATTTAGGATTCATCAGGAGTATGGCTGCCATACTGTGTGAACCTGCTTTGTGTGTTGAACCTTTTGGATTCAATTGCACAGACAGTGTAAACGCACACACATTAAAGCCAGTTCAAAAATAGAACGCTGGACCCATCCTACATGAGCTTGATGACAATATTGTGGAGTAGAGATTATTTAAATATTGCACATTTGATTTACCAATTTATTTTTTCCATTTACCAAATGAAAAATAATCACAGTAACCTTTTCTGTTTATATTTATAACACAGAATGATTCAGATTGACTTTATGGTGAATTGTAATACAGCATTCAGGTTGCACAGTTCTTAGTACCTCTCTGTCTGTCCAGCAGAAAGACGTATCATTTAATCAAATTAGCCATGAATTTACTGCAGCGTGTGTAGAACACATACTCAGCCATGCAAAAAGCTTTAAAAGGCAGTGTAGGGAGCAGGATAGAGGATTGGTCTAGTGGCCCTTCAGAATGTCTTAAGTGATATTAAAAATTAATAGACTATTATTTTTCAAACTAAGCACTGCCTGCTGTCACCTATTTTGTCCTTACTCATAATGGGATCAACATGGAGGTTACTGCCACTTCTTTGTGTGTCCAACTCTTCACAGGATTATTCCAATTGTCTCTCTTAGGCTGTTTTTGTCTCTGTGTGTTGTGATATTACTCTAGTCAATTAGCATGCCACGTTGGCAAACACAACCCATGCAGAGCTGAATATGCCCAAACCTGCCTTTCCCATTTCCATAATTGCACTGTGGCCTCATTATCTCATTAAGATAATCAAATTCTTGTGCAAAGGGCTGCGTAGATCAGTTTTCTTGTGCGTGCAAGGGTGTTTGCTTATTTTTGCTGATGGTGTATGTTTAATTAGACTGGCTAGTAAAGTAAGTGCTGCTGCTTTGCAGGGAGTACAGTTTCCCAAGAAGCACTTTGACCTTTGGTAATCAAAAAACTGAGTTGGTTTGCAGTCCTGAGAAGAAACAGGCTGGAAGCAGTGTGTTCATGATTCATTTTGGATGCAGGGAGGTGGGCAAATAGAACTGATTGTCTCTTGGCAGTTCATTAAGCAGCAATAAGGTCGAGCATTAGCGCCTAGCAGTATCATAATCATAGTTGCTGATACCACTTAAACCAGCATCTGCTTCTACTGCTCATGTCAGAGTCGATGTTTAAACAAGTCAAATCAATATACTAAGATAATTACACAGCACCAGAACCATTATCTGGGGGCAGACTGAGAGATTAGATAACTTTGTGTGGGCTTCATGCACACACACACACAAACACACGCACATGCACACAGACACAGAGACCAGTCCAAAGTTTGGGTAAATAGTAGACTTCAATTATACACATGTAAGTTTAAAATAGTTACTGCCAGGCGTTTGCTGAAGTATAGAAAATGCAAGAAGATCAGACCACAAGTCATTGTTAAATCATGAGACATATCCTGACTCAACACATCAATTTATAATTTAATTTTGCATTTCATACAGACTATGCTGTGCACTTTATAGTCTTAATTTAATTATATATTGCATCACAGCAATAATTAATTCAGTCTCCACGGGCGGACCCTGAGACGGCACAAGAGACCATCTGTGGGACCACCTCTGCTCTTCGGACCCGGCACCCGGAGGCGCTCGTCATTATCACCGGTGACTTTAACCACGTCACCTTGGACTCATCTCTCCCCACAATGGTCCAGTGTGTAGACTGTCCCACACGGAAGAACAGAACCATCGATCTGTTCTACACTAATGCTAAGGAGGCATACACCGCCACCCCCCTCCCTCCACTAGGTAAATCAGACCACAACCTAGTGTACCTACAGCCCACCTACATCCCGCTGGTGAAACGGCTGCCAGCAACAACACGACAGGTCAGGAGGTGGTCCCCGGAAGCAGAGGAGATGCTGAGGAACTGCTTCCAGATCACCGATTGGGATGTTATTGTGGGCTCACATGGGGAAGACATTGAGGGGGCAGCTCAGTGTTTTACAGACTACATAAACTTCTGTGTGGACACCGTGGCCCCTGTCAGGACAATCAGGTGTTACCCCAACAACAAACCATGGGTAGCCAAGGAAGTCAAGGCTGTCCTGAACAGGAAGAAGCGGGCGTTCAGGAGCAAGAACGAGGAGGAGATGAGGAAGGCCCAGAAGGAAGTGAGACTCTGCCTGAGGGAGGCCAAGGAGGCGTACAGGAGGAAGCTGGAGAAGCAGCTGGGGCGCAACCAAGTGCGGGAGGTCTGGAATGGGATGAGAACCATCACCGGACACGGGAAAGGGCGCAGCACTGTGGAGGGGAATATTGAACGAGCGAATGAACTTAACAGCTTTTTCAATCGGTTCAGCTCCCCCACCACTCCCGGCTCCTCGTCCCAGGCCTCTCCTGGCCTACAGACCTCTCCTGGCCTACAGGCCTCTCCTGGCCCTACAGACCGCTCCACTGATGCTCCCTCCTCCTGTGCTTCCTCTCCTTTCACCCCTGCCACTTCTCCCGAGCCCACTCCAAGAACTGCGAAGCTCAACGGCCCCACCTCAACCACTGGACTTCCAACCTCGCCACAACCTCCTGCTCCCACCACGACTGAGACCATCATCACTGCAGACCTGGTGACGACAACGCTGAGGAGGCTCCGTCCCTACAAGGCGGCTGGACCAGATACGGTCTCCCCAAGACTCCTCCGAGCCTGTGCTTCGGAACTAGGGGACCCCCTGCAACAATTGTTCAACCTCAGTCTGCGGCTGGGGAGGGTCCCGTCACTGTGAAAGACCTCCTGCATTGTCCCTGTACCCAAGAAAGGACGCCCTACTGAGCTCAACGACCACCGACCGGTCGCTCTTACCTCCCACGTAATGAAGACCCTAGAGCGACTGGTCCTGGAGCTCATGCGTCCACAGGTGCAGGGTGCTATGGACCCTCTCCAGTTTGCCTATCAGGCCAAGGTTGGGGTTGACGATGCTGTCATGTACCTCCTCCACCGCACACTCTCCTACCTGGACGCCGGGGGCTGTGCCGTCAGAGTGCTCTTCTTCGACTTTTCGAGTGCCTTCAACACCATCCAGCCCCAGCTCCTGCAGGATAAACTGACCTCCATGGCTGTGGACCCCTACCTCGTGAGCTGGATTACGGACTACCTAACGGACAGACCCCAGTACGTCCGTATGGGGGACTGCTTGTCTTCTATGGTGACCAGCAGCACGGGGGCGCCACAGGGGACCGTTCTATCCCCCATTCTCTTCACCCTCTACACATCAGACTTCAAGCACAACTCGGATACATGCCACATACAGAAGTACTCCGATGACACCGCGATAGTGGCATGTATCCGGGAGGGTGATGAGGGGGGGTACAGGGCATTGGTGGCTGACTTCGTGGAGTGGTGTCAACAGAACCAGCTCCAGCTCAACGTCTCCAAGACAAAGGAGATGGTGCTGGATTTCCGGCGGGCACCTCCCTCTCCACAGCCGGTGATCATCAAAGGCAGTGAGGTGGAGGTGGTAGAAAACTATAAGTACCTGGAACTGCAGCTAGACAGCAGACTGGACTGGTCACTCAACTCCAACTGTGTGTACAAGAAGGGGCAGAGCAGGATGTACTTCCTAAGGAGGCTGGCCTCCTTCAACATCTGTCCTAAGCTCCTTTTCATGTTGTATCAGTCCGTAGTCTCCAGTGTGCTGTCATACGCCATTGTGTGTTGGGGTGGGGGGGCCAGGAAAAGAGATATGGACCGTCTGAACAGACTCATCCGCAGAGCGGGCTCAGTGGTCGGGCTGAGCCTGGACTCTGTGGATATGCTTCTGGAGAGCAGGACCATGTCTAAAATTAAGGCCATCATGAACAACACCAGGCACCCCCTACACACCACCTTCTCCCAGCAGAGAAGCACCTTCAGCGGCAGACTGCTGTCACACAGCGCCTCCACAGAGAGGCTGAGGTCCTCCTTCGTGCCCCGTGCCATCAGGGGGTACAATGACTCTCTCAGGAGGAGCGGGGGGGAGGTGGCGAGGTCAGCACGGGGTTGAAAATGGATTTAATTTAATTTAAATTTAATTTTATACTGTTGTATATATATATATATATATATATAAAAAATTTATTTATTTGTTTTTTATACTGTTTTTATATTTTAATTCAATTTTATACTGTTTAGATTTTATTTTATACTGTTTATATTTTAATACTGTAATATTTTAAATTTTATACTGTTTATATTTTTAGTTATAGTTTAGTATATAAGTCCTGTTAGTGCTGCATGTGCCTGTCTGTTAGTGTAATGTATGTCTTGTGGTATGTCCTGTGATGTCAGTGTTTCCTTTTCTCCTGGTGTTTATCCAGTATTATTTGTTAAGTAATGCCTGAGCAGTGGATATATGCAATTTCCTCCGGGATTAATAAAGTATCTATCTATCTATCTATCTATCTATCTATCTATCTATCTATCTATCTATCTGTCTTTCATTTTCAAGCCCTTATTACACTTATCGCAGGTCTTTGGGGTTGCTCCTTAGGACCTTCACTTCAGAGTAGAGAGCTGGTAAAGCCAATCGCTATTGTTACTCCTTGACCGCTCCTGTACAATCACGAGTTTGCCTTGCTTAGTCTTTCTCTGGATTTTGACCCTTGACTGTTTGACGACAATTTTCGTGTTTTGATACCTGGTGTATGAGCTTTGGGCTTTCTGCCTGATAGCAGTTTAACCTTCCTCCTTGTACCATTCTGATTCTGATTCTCTGGTCCCTGCCTGTTTCGACTACTACGAGTTTTGGATATCCTTATGGTGCTGCATTCCCTGTGTTCTTCTGGTAGCAGTATTTCCCTTTCAACAAGAAAATGCGGACCATATTATCATCACCAACTGAAGATTCAGATGTTGTTCCAGGAATCTGCTGGAGCCACTCTTCCACTTGAGTCACTGCTCCAATTGATCCTACTACCATGGAGACTATGTTAGCCATGACCTTCCACATACTGTATGTTCCAACTGTTCTTTCAACCCTTGATACTTACCAATCTTTTCCTGTTCCTTCTTCCTGATGTTGGTGTCAGCTGGAATCACCACATCTATCACCACTGCTCTCTTCTGCTCTTTTTCTATCACCACTATGTTGGTTAGGCAGAAGCTGTTTGACAGTCTGGAAGCTGAAGTCCCACGTGATCTTAGCCTTGTTGTTCTCCACCACCTTCGGTGGTATGTCCCATTGGGATTTGGGTACTTCTAGTCTATACTGGGTACAGATGTTCCTGTAGACAGAGACCAAGAAGGATATTGATGGAGTGCTGTGGCAGACTCGGCTTTCTTAGGGTCTCTAAATGGGGTCCTTCATGGGATCCCTGTAGGGGACTCCAGTGTTTCTATGGGGGACTTCAAAGCACACATTAGCGATGGGAGGCACATGAAGGGGCGTGTTTAGGAGAAATGGCACCCCTGGTCTAAACCCGAGCTGTGTCATGTTATTGGACTTCTGCACTAGTCTTGCATTGTCTATAACTAACATCATGTTTGAATATCTGGATACTCATAAGTATACCTGGTACTGGGGCACTCTGGGTTGGAGGTCAATGATTGACCTTGTGATCATGTCATCTGACCTTAGACCATGTGTTTGGACACTCAGCTAGAGCTGGGCAGAGCTGTCAGCTGATCACAACCTATTGTTAACTTGCGTCCGTTGGTGGGAGAAGCCTCTGGATAGACCAAATGAATAGTGGGGGTCAACTGGGAATGTTTGGGGCAAGACTGTCCGTGATGCCTTCAACTCCCACCCCCTTAGGAGTGTCTCTCACATCTCTGTGGAGGCTGGGTACATCAAACCTGAATTGTCAATGTTCAAATCTTCCAGTGCTGAAGCTGCAGCTGAGACCTGTGGTCTCAAGGTTTTGAGTGTCTCAAGGGGGGTAACCCTTGAACATTGTGGTGGATTCCAGTGGTAAGGGAAGCTGTCCAGCTGAAGAAGGAGGCCTTCAGTAGCATGTTGTCCCTGGGGACTCCTGATGAAGTTGCAAGGTACGGACAGGAGCAAAGGACTGCAGCCTCGACTGTAGTGAAGGCAAAACAGAAGAGGAGTTCAGAGATTCCACAGTGGTCTTGCCACTGCATGGATGACTTGCCTCTAACATAGCGTGGAAGTCTGGGACATTACTGAAAGAGTGGCAGACTGGGGTGGTGGTTCATCTTTTTAAAAAGGACGAGTTCCAACTACAGGAGCATCACATTCCGTAGCCTCCCTGGGAAAGTTTACTCAAAGGTGCCGGAAAGGAAGGCCCGGCTGATTTTCTAATCTCGGATTTTAAAGGAGTAATGTGGAATATATCCTGGTTGTAGAACAACTGACCAGCTCTTTACTCTCATAGGAATCCTGAAGGGGGATTGGGAGTATCCATTCTACGTGTGTTTTGTGGACTTGCTAAAGCTATATGATCAGGTCCCCTGGGAAAAAAACTGTTTGTGTTTAAATTCTCAGTAGTAAGCCAGACTTGCTCCAAGTGTGTGTTGGCCTTTTGTTAGTGTCAGTAATTTTGTTTGTAATTTTCATGTACGGAATATGGAGGTGACCCTTGACCTACAAAGCTCAAAAGCTGCTGACGACAAGACAAATACGGTCATCTCGTCTTCAAAAAATTGATGAGTAGATGATTGGATGTGCTTGTGTTCAGTGTTATGCATGCAAACATTTAAAATGATGTGTTCCTTAAACACACTCGTGTTTTGTGAAAGTGATCCTAACAATACCATATTATACTCTTAATTCCACATAGCGGTCAGATGTACAACTACACTGTATTTAAAATGTATTGCCCCAAACTGATATGTGGTCCTCAATATCTTCTATTGAAAACTGATGAAATGAGCTCTGTCGAAATGCTTTGTTTGTCTAGGCTAGCCACTAAATGTTAATGAGCTCAATATTGAACTGGTGTTGATGAGGCAAGCACTCCTGTGGGACAAGACTCTGGCAGCAAAACTGAAAAAACACATACACATGTATACACATGCTGAGGACATGCATGTACTTGTGTTGTGTATGTAAGACATAAGAAGTGTGAAAAAGAAAGATTAAGGAATTTCAAGGAAGAGATTTAGAACTAGCCTCAAATATCTTAAAGGGGGCATATTATGATAAATGAGCTTATACTGTACTATTGCATTTGGTTATATTATTATAGGCATACATTTAAATGGAGTCTCTACAACCCTACATATCAGCTATTATGGATTGCCTGAAAGTTTGTGATTTTCAACATTTCAAAGTCATTATGGAAAATTAATAGATATCGTCCATGAAAATGTAGAAACCACTTGGGAACTATTTTATTATTCAAAAGAATAGAAACAATTATTTTTTTCCAGCAAGACTGTCAAATTTTACTTAGGTAAAATCTTAAGGATTTTCAGCACACATCTTAAAAGAGAGCCTCCAATGAGTTTGACGAGGCTGACCAACCCACCCCCAAACTGTGAAGCTGAGGGCTGGTAAGTCTCTGGATAAATAATGCTGCTATTGTTTTTATTTTTATTTTTTTCTTTATCTGACATAAGTCTAAGATACCTTGAATCTTCAAATGGTTGGTTACACATTCAATCAGTGGGTGATAGGAGGGAAATTCTGTTCCATGAGATGAAGGCTCCAGTCAACAGGGCAAAACACTTGTCTATGGAAAATTTACACAAATGGATGAAAGAAAATACGAACCCAATAAATGCATAAAGGGTTGTTACATGTGGGGAAAACCAGTTACACTGACACTTATTGTACATTTCAACTTCATCAAAATCAAAAGAATGCAACTGACACACCCATGAAATAAATGGCCTGTAAAACTGTAACATTCTTCTTCATTTCTTTTAGGCTTTTCCCTTCAGGGGTCGCTATAGCGAATCAAAGGGGTAGGGGGTTCCAGCATCTGGTGGACTGGGAGGGTTATGGTCCGGAGGAGCGTTCCCGGATTCCGCGGGGCCACATCCTTGATGTTTCACTCCTCTGTGACTTCTATAGGGCTTTTCCTGATAAGCCTGGTTGGGCGCCTGGAGTCGCCCTCTAGAGGTGGGGGTACTGTCACGCCCTGTGTTGGTGACTGCTCCAGCCTCTCCTCCTACTCCTGTGTTCATATGTGTGGGTGTGTGGGTGGAGTCGTCCTGGGAGCAGCCTCACCTGGATCCCATCTGCAATCAGCCGACTTCTTAGACCCAGCTCTCCACGCAGACAGTGCCAGATTGTTGCTCCAGTTAGATGTTGGTGATTCTGGTCACCCGGCTGCTGCTCCCTTTTACCACAGTCCTGCTGTGATCCTCTGCCCGCTGTTGTTTGTATAAACACAAATTTTTGGATTTTTGGACTCGGGTGTCACTAATTGGGTTCTACTCTATAGTGTGCCATAACAGAACAATCTGGCCATGATGAACCTAAGTGACCTAGACGCTCTTAAACAAGCTTTGTCCTCACAAGGGATTCTTGTGGACAAACATGAACAGACATTACGGGGAGTAGTGGAGAAGCTTCACGACCTGTCTTCACAGTTCACTAACCAGATGAACCAGCTCTCTGCTCTTCTGGCCTCCTCCACTGCTGCTGCTTCTCCTGGACCAAGTAATTATTCTGACCCTGCTGTACCACCATCGGGCCCACCTTTTCAGCCTTCCTCCTCCCGAGAACCCCTCATGCCCATTCCTGAGAGATACTCTGGTGATTTGGGCGCTTGTGGTCGCTTCCTCCTCCAGTGCTCTCTGGTGTTCCAGCAACAACCCTCCACATACAACTCTGATAAGTCCCGCATTGCATTCATTCTAAGTTTGCTTACTGGCAAGGCTGCTCAATGGGCTACTGCCTTATGGGACACTAATTCACCTACATGTCAATCATATGTGGTGTTTTCCCGAGAAATGAGAGTGTTTGATCATCCTGTCAAAGGAAAGGACGCTTCTAAGCGTTTGGTAGCTCTTAGCCAAGGTTCCTCCTCTGTAGCCCAATATGCCATAGACTTCCGTATTTTGGCTGCTGAGAGTGGATGGGACAATGAGGCTCTCCAAGGTGTATTTTTACAGGGATTAGCTGAGAATATTAAAGATGAATTGGCAGCCCGGGATGAAACCAATAATCTTGAAGAGCTCATAACTCTGACTATCTGTCTTGATAACCGGCTTAGGGAGAGGCGCAGAGAGAAGGCCAATCATCCGCCTACTCCTCGGGGGCATATGTTTTCTCAGATGCCTGTGTTTAATGTTCCAACAAGTTCTCCTTTGCCTTCTAGCCCTTTGGAAGTACTGCCTACAGAGGAACCTATGCAATTGGGTCGAGCCCACCTTTCTCCTGATGAGCGACTACGACGCCAGAGATTGGGCCTGTGCATTTACTGTGGTGAGGCCGGCCACTACATTAGCACCTGCCCGAAACGGCCAAAAGAGACGGCTCACCAGTGAGGGGAGAGGTCATGGTGAGCCAAATCTCCTCTCCCCAGTCCAACTGCCCTGATCGCCTCCAAGTCCCGTCATCTCTCTGCTGGCTTAGTGAATCTGTTCCCATTTTCTCTTTCATTGACTCTGGTGCAGACGATAATTTCATTGATGCAGCCCTAGTTCAGCAAGCCAATATTCCCACTGTATTAATTGAGGTACCTCGCAATTGCAGCGCCTCTCTAGAGTGGTTTCTCTATTAGCGAGAGGTGGCTAACCTGTGTTCTTTATTTAATATGGGTTTCCATAGTATATTTGTTAGGCTTCGCTTAATTTTAACCCTTAATCTTAACTTTAATGTAATTATTTGATTTAAACTTAAAATGATACCTCGATCAAGAAACACAACTGTTTTATAGAAATAAGAATATTTACTTAAGGTAGAAAATCATATACTTCAATATCAAACAACAAAAAGCACAGCTCAATAGGCAATATATAATCACATTAACAAAATAAGGGCCCAATATAACAAAACAAAACAGCATTAAAGTTCAAGTTCAATCAAATAATGCAACCGTTGCAGGCCCGAACGTCGCTCGTGTGCAATGTAGCCTCAAACAAATGGCTGCTTCACCCTTCAGGTAAAAGAAAATGAAAAAGAGAAAGAGGTACCGTCCTTTAGAGTTGGGTTTCTCAGAGGCACAGGGTCCCAGACAAAAACAGAGGGAACAATGGTGGCCGATGTAAGGGAAGTGATGGTGGCAGGTGTGGTGAAGACGGTGGTGGCAGGTGTAGAGAAGGCGATGGTGACAGGTGTGGTCCTTCTACACAGACTTTGCTCCTCAAGGTGGCTAGTTGCTAGCTTGCTCACAAAGTCTGTGTCTGCATCTGTTGCTGAGCTAGCAACTAAGTTCACGGGTTTCAGTTTCGGCGTAAAGTAATCCACTCACGCTTATAAAACTTGTCCACGTTGTCTTCTTTCAAGGGTTCGGGTTGAACTCATGCATTAAATAACTTTTACAAACAAAACCTCCTCACTCCCACTAGTCACTCACCACACACCAACTAACCACTAACGACACCCCAAGCACATACCAATCACACACTGATCACACACACCTGGTCATGCGTTTCTCCCCTCATTAAATTGGCACTCCCTCACTCGCTGGCCCCTGTGTCTTTTGACCCAGGATGTAATGCGGTCGTTTCTCAAAACTCAAATATAACAAATATATATTTAAAACATCAACACATATTTCACATAAGCAGAGTAGTTAACAAATGAACATAAAAACATTCTTTATGTGAAGAGAAATGTTAACTTTTAATATTAGATTTATATTAATATTTTAACCTTTTTACCCTTAATTATATTTATAGTTATTAACTGATATTGATTATCTAACTTATTATTTAATTCAGGAATTAATTGAAATAGATACATTTTAACAGGGTTTCACAATGTTAATGCTTTAAATGGAGACACCCTAGCCAAAATTACTCACCACACTGTGCCTTTAACCCTCCTACTGTCTGGGAATCATAGTGAAACTATACAACTTTTGGTTATCAGCTCCCCCCATGCCCCTGTTGTCCTTGGCTTAAGATCCATAACCCTCACATTGATTGGGCAGGTAACAAGATAGCCAGCTCGAGTATTTTTTGCCATTCCCATTGCCTCAACTCGGCTGTAACTTCCAATGTCCGACCCCCTACTCCACCACTCAGTCCTCGAGATTTGTCTTTAGTTCCTGAGGATTATCATGATTTAGGAGAGATTTGTAGTAAGCAATGGGCTCTGTCTTTACCCCTGCACAGACCATATGACTGTGCTATTGACTTGTTGGCTGGCGCCCCCTTGCCTTCAAGCCGTCTGTACAAGTTTCCACGCTCCTGAGAGGGAAGCCATGGATATCTACAGTATATCAAAGATTCATTAACAGCTGGGTTAATTCGCCCATCATCGTCTCCATTGGCTGCAGGATTATTTTTTGTTGACAAGAAAGACAAGTCATTGCGCCCAATAATTGATTATCGTGGATTAAATGAAATTACAGTGAAAAACAAGTATCCCCTGCCTCTCATAGACTCTGCTTTCCAGCCACTCCACCAGGCTACCATTTTCACCAAATTAGACCTCAGGAATGTATACCATCTTGTCCGCTTTAGACCTGGAGATGAATGGAAAATGGCCTTTAACACACCTATTGGCCATTTTGAATATCAAGTTATGCCATTTGGGTTAACCAATGCCCCTGCGGTTTTTCAGACTTTAGTTAATGACGTTCTCACGGATATGATCAACAAGTTTGTCTTTGTCTATTTAGACGACATCCTGATTTTTTCCAAAGACCTACCGCAACATATTCAACATGTCTGCACTGTTCTTCAGCGTCTGCTCGAAAACAAACTCTTTGTTAAGGCAGAGAAATGTCAGTTTCATGCACCTTCTGTTAATTTTCTTGGTTTTGTTATTGAGCAAGGTCAAGTCAAAGCAGACCCTGAAAAAGTAAAAGCAGTAGCCGAGTGGGTGAGACCTGAGACCCGCAAACAACTCCAACGTTTTCTTGATTTTGTGAACTTTTATCGCAGATTCATTAAAGATAACAGCAGGAAAGCAGCCTCTCTTAACCAACTCACCTCCACATCTATCCCATATAAGTGGTCCTCTGAAGCAGATGCCGCATTCAATATGCTTATGACTCTTTTTGTTTCAGCTCCAGTTCTCTCTCACCCAGATCCCACCAGGCAATTTATTGTGGAGGTTGATGCTTCGGACTCTGGAGTAGGTGCAGTCCTTTCTCAACGCTCTGCTATGGACCAAAAACTTCACCCGTGTGCTTTCTTTTCCCGCCGGCTCTCTCCAGCAGAAAAGAATTATGATATTGGTAGAAGAGAACTGTTAGCTGTGGTTTTGGCTCTCCAAGAATGGCGTCATTGGTTAGAGGGAGCTGAGCATCCCTTCATTATCTGAACGGACCATAAAAATCTCTCCTACCTGCTAGCAGCTAAAAGGTTAAACTCTTGGCAGGCTAGATGGGCTCTTTTCATGGGGAGATTTAACTTTACTCTTACCTACTGGCCTGGCTCTCAGAATATTAAACCGGACACTGTATCCCGTCAGTCAGTTGTGGAATCCGATTCTCAGCCTGAGACCATTCTCCTTCCAGCACAAATTGTGGATTACCCGGTAACCATGCCTGCCTGTATGATTGGGTCCTTGCACTGGGAGATTGAGAAGGCAGTTCAGGAAGCTCAACGCTCTCAGCCAGACCCAGGTAATGGCCCACCAAATTGTTTATTTGTCCCAGACTCTGTCTGGTCCAAAGTTCTTCAATGGGGCCATTTATCTAAACTTATCTGTCACCCTGGTTATAACCGCACACTTTCATTTCTGCAACAAAGGTTTTGGTGGCCCACCATGAAGCAGGATACTCGTTCCTTTGTTTTATCTTGTGCTGTTTGTGTTCGCAGCAAATCCTCTCATCAGCAGCCAGCAGCTGGTCTCCTTCACCTACTCCCAATTCTCAGCAGGCCATGGTCTCACATCGCCATAGACATTGTCACGGGTCTTCCTCCTTCAGAAAGTAATACCTGTATACTTACCATAGTAGATTGATTCTCCAAGTCCTTGCATTTTGTTCCCCTAACTAAATTACCTTCTGTTACAGAAACTGCTAACCTTCTCGTCAATAATGTATATAGGCTGCATGGAATTCTCCTTGACATAGTCTCTGATAGACGACCTCAATTTACATCTCAAGTGTGGCCTACAGGGCTTTTCCTGATAAGCCTGGTTGGGCGCCTGGAAACCACATATGTCATTTCCAATTCGCAGGTGAGGTGTTTGCCTTATTCCCAGCACCTGAGGCATTCCTGAGCCAGACATTAGAAGGAAATCGGTGGTGCTGCTGTAATGATGTCTCGGAATTCCAAATTTTGTCTCACAACATAGACCTTGTTTTTTTTCAGTGACACCTACCATCCTATGTAACCCACGCACACAAACTCATAAGTATATATATCAAATATACATGCATGAACATGTAATTTATATCTCTTACTGCTTTATTGGTCCCTGCAAGGACCAATGATCATGAAAAACATTTACTAGGATATATGGCTACAATATAGCACGCAAGGAGTAACACATTGAATTGCATTATATTTGGTTTTATTCAGAAGTTACTTAGTTACTTAATGGCACTTGCAGGTGCTGCCACGTGGCAGCTATGCCTCGCCAGGTCTGTGTCCATCTCTCTCTGTCTTTGGCAACTTTTCTGGCTTGGTGTAGGGGCATCTTAATCGACTTTAGTCCGAGTCCGAGGCATTCCCAGGCCAGTTGAGAGGCATAGTGCCCGCCGGAAGTCCAGGACCATCTCCTTGGTCTTGGAGATGTTCAGTTGGAGCTCTTTTTGCTGACACCACAAAGTCCGCCACCACTCTCCTGCACTCCCCCTTTCTACCTTCCCTAGTACATGCCACAATTGTAGTGTCATTATCTGAATTTCTGCACGTGGCATGTACCCGAGTTGTGCTGGAAGTCCGTAGTGTAGAGGGTGAAGACAAGGGGAGAGGGCACAGTTCCTTGAGGAGCCCCATGCTGCTGGTCAAAACAGAAGACAAACAGTCCCCCATTCGGACATACTGGGTTCTGTCGGTCAAGTAGTCGGTGATACATCTCACAAAACTGGCGTCCACAGCCACAGAAGCCAGTTTGTCCTGCAGAAGCTGGGGCTGGAAGGTTCTGAAGGTGCTCGAGAAGTTGAAGAAGAGCACCCTGACAGCACAGCCCCAGACATCCAGGTGAGGTTGGATGTGAAGCCAGCTTGCTGGTGGTGATCATAGTGAGCCTGAATGTTTGACATCATTTATATAGACATGTTTGTTTCTCATTTTGCTACTGCAGGGCTCTGTGCAATTTTGTATATATAGTGAAGCGGTGATGCAGGTTTAATCCTCATGGATGATCTTTCATTTCAGTCCTTCTTTTGAATGGCCCTAAAAAAGTTTTCTGTGGACTCACTTGCTGAGCATGTGAGCACGCGCTCAGTTCTTGGAAATGTAGTAAATTACCTCTTTCAAGATCCATAATGAAGAGCTCCAGCTTGTTTTCAAAAGCAAACACTGTGTCATGATTCTGTTTGTATTGCTGTGTGGGAATGTGGTAGGAGGTAGGGCCGAGCCTGTGGGCAGAGCCTCATCTTTGCACCTGTGCTACATTTCCACACATGTTCCTCATCATGCTGATTAGCCTGGGGCTTTTTAGTCCAGCTTGTCATCATTTTCGGTGCCTAGAGATTTCCTCTTGCTTTCAGGCCTGCAGTTGGTATTAAATATCCTCTTGTCTCAAGTGTGTCAAATAGTATTTAGGTTTAGTGTTATACCTAGTGATGTCCAAATGGGGATTCGAATTGTTGGTGACAATTGTGCCAGAAACCGTTTCATTACTCGGCGGCCCGTTCATTGTGAATGTAGGCTTCCTTTCCTTGCAGGATGACTGTACTGCAGCCACACAACATTTGATGACCACATAAAACAGCGCTTTGACGTTTCCTGTATTGCAGATATTTTCTGGATAAAACCGAATATAATTTACATTTATGTGTTAATCCTTGCTTGTTATATAATAGCCATATATTATAGGAAGTTTGTTAATGATCATTGATCCTTGCAGGGTTCAGTAAAGCAATAAGAGCTATAGATTACATGTTCATGCATGTCTATATAATATAAATATATACATTTGTGTTTGCGTGAGTTACAAAGGCGGATTAGCACCACTGGAAAAAAAGACAGGTCCATGTTGTGAGATAACAGTCAGGATTCCGAGACATCATCACAGCAGCACCACCGGCTTCATTCTCCTGTCTGGCTCAGTAATGCCTCATCATTGACAACTTGTTGTTACTATATGTCAGGTGCTGGGAACAAAGCAAATATTTCACCTGTAAATGAAAAATGAAGTGTGTGGTTTATTATTTTCTACTGTGTGAGCAACAGAGCTTGAAAATAAGTTTAAAATCTATTTTGTTCGGCAGTACCAGTTCTAAATGTTCCAAGAGTCGTGATCTCTTTGTGGTTTGTCCCTTTGCAAAGCAATTACAAAGCAAACTGTCAGCAATCCGAACGCTAATTTAAGCAATCCAGAATCTTATGACCTGTTAGGCAGCACACCGTGCTGTTTCATCCATTCTAACACATTTGGGACTCGCCGGTGTTTCAGATTACACATTGGACCACTTAACTGTTTCACCTGGTGAATGAATCACTTAGTGTTTCGGAGCACTTGAGTGTGTCAAATGTCATCGGTCACATGGTTTTTCCATTTTTTAAGCAGGGTTCGAAGCAGTGGTTCACATGGGAACACCCACTGAGTCTGGGGCGTGTATCAGAGCGCCGGAACAAAGCGGACATCACTAGTTATACCAGTTGAGTGGAACTCCTTGTTTTCAGTAGAGATTTTTTGGGAGAATTCCTGTTTTTGGAGCTTTTGTTAATTTGTTACTATGCCCGTCATCACAGATCCTCAGTAAATATTTTGGGAACTTTTTTGTGTTTTGAACCTGAACAGTGATTTTCTGTTGAACTTTGTTGTTAAATAAACCTGTGTACAGTTTTTCATCTCTACATCTGGGTCCCAGCATTCCATTAACAGTCTACCCGTGACACATGGCCTGTGAAGGAATAACATTGTATTTCCAGTCCCTTGCATTTTCATGTTGAGTTGGTTCACATGTTCAGTCACATGTTCAGTCATAAAGTATCTATCTATCTATCTATATCCCCGAGAAAGTAAGACTTGAGAAGCCACAGAGTTTTGGCTAGCTCAAGATGCTCAATGCCTTTCATTTTAAGGAAGGCCCAGATTACATTCATCTCTAACGATCATGATGGTAGGATCGTGAAAAGTTCTTTCGTACAAAGGCATGTATAGGTATTCTTGTATAGGTTTTATTATCTTTTTATTATTTCAGGCTGCTAAGTTCTCTTTCTTATAGTTCTACTCTGCTGGGGACTCAACAGCAAGTCACACGGAGCTCCTCTCTCCTCTTTCTCTCTGACCCTCTCTGTTACTCCTCCTCCTCTCCAACCTCTTTATCTCTAAGTCTCCAATCACACCCTACTAACGTTGTGTTAGTTCTTCCCTGGAGTCTTTGTGCTCTATGTCCTCTCAAGTTTTCTCAGGATCAACCCTCATCCATCCTTCCGTTGTGGACATGCTCCTCCCATCCAACCAGTATCACCCCTCATCTAACCATCGGCTGGGGTCCTGCTTCCTTTTTTCCTTCGTGCCATCATACAGTCCTCCATGCAGCTGTAATTGTGGTTTGATTTAACCAGCTACATGTATTGAAGACAACAACCCAGGAGTCAGTGAACGCAGCCTGACTTACCCATCCCCACCTCAGTGCCTGCATCAAATTGTCTAACCTTAGCCATAAAGACACTGACGCTATCTGGCTTACCTGCTACTCTCTCTGTCTCTCCCTTTTCTTATACTGTCCTTATTTTCATTTCATTTTTATTTTTTTGCCACCCAACCGGTCATGGAGGATGGCCACCCGAGAATCGGGGTCCTGCCTGGAGTTTCTTCCTCACTGTGGGTTTTTCCCCACCGCTGTCTCTTATTCTTGCTCTGGAGGGTTCAGTTGGGTTGTTCTGTCTGTTAAAGTGCTTTGAAATGTCTGTTACCATGATTAAGCGCTTTATAAATAAAACTTGATAATAATCAATCGATGAATCAATCAAGATCATCAAAAAGTTCATTGGCTACATCCAGCATAAAGGTTTTAGCATACTGGCCATCTGTGAAAGATTTTCCGTTCCTTGATAGTAGAATTATAGTCACCTTGACGAGTCCAGCTTGCACCCTGCTCAGTAGCTCTTAGCACACTTTCTTTCTGCTGTCTCCTGCAGGGCATTTTGATGCAAAGGTAGCATGGCATGTGTCGAAGTGCCTCTTTACATTCAACTATTTAATCAATACAATTTTATCATTACAAATTAGACACACCGCAAAACCTATTTTCTCCACAAAGATGAATTCTTTGGTCCATTCATCCTGAAATTTACGATACTCCTCATCTTTTTTTTCTTTTCACCATCTTCTTCATCAAAAGGTTAGCTTTGAGCTAACATATACTGTATATCACATGCAACATCGCCAAGTATGTTGCCACCATCTAAGCCCCGCTACTGGAGAATAATCCCTCCCATATACAGAACTCCATGGACTTTATAGAAAAAGTGAGAGGACTGAGACAGGATAGAGATGAGACCATGGTATCCTATGATGTCACCTCCCTATTCACATGTGTTCCCACAATGGAGGCGGTGGAAGCAGTACGGCAACAGCTGTTACAGGACAACACCCCCAGTGATGGAACAAACCTCAACCCTGACAGATCTGCCAACTTCTGGACCTTCTGACAGCATTCAGTGGAAGCAACACTAAGCCACTGGTTCCATCACATGGACGACTTATGAGTTAAGATAAAAATCCACAAGGTGCAACCTTTCAATAGATAGATACTTTATTAATCCCGGAGGAAATTGTATATTAACACAGCACAGCAACAGCAACATCAAGTTCACCAGAGAGGATGTAAAGGACAATACTTTTCCCTTTTTGGATTGTGAGGTATGCATAAAAGATGACAGAAGTCTGAGTGTAGGGGTATACAGGAAACCAACACACACGGACTAGTACCTGCTTTTTGACACTCACCATTCACTGGAGCACAAGTTTGGAGTCTTCAGGACGCTGCAAAACAGAGCTGTCAAGTTACCAACCAGTACCCAAGATCAGTCAAAAGAACACAAAACAATTGAAAGGGGCTAAAAACTTGTCAATATCCTGACTACACCTTTGTGAAGGCTCACACAAGATCCATACAGGAGAACAACCCAGTGAGGAGGGAAGTGAAGGAGAGCAGGATTTTCAACAAACACCAGATTCCTGTGTATTCAAGATGAGCAACACACTGAGACAAAGACTGGTCCACCCGAAAGACCCCATACCATACAGTCAGAAGAGCAATCTGGTATATGCAGTTAAATGCAGCGAGGAATGCTTAGATGTCTACATAGGGGAAACTAAACAACTGCTCCACAAGCGCATGGCTCAGCACATAAGAGCCAACTCATCAGGACAGGACTCAGCAGTCTTCCTTCACCTCAAAGATGAGGGACACTCATTTCAAGATACCAATGTTCAGATTTAGGACAGGGAAGATAAATGGTTTGAGAGAGGATTGAAAGAAGCCATCCTTGTCAAAGTGGAGAAGCCATCTCTGAACAAGGGGGTTTGTGACATCACCTTTCGCCGATATACAGTCAAGTCTTTTTGAAACTCCCTAACATAATGTCTCAGCAGATTAACCCAGGTGATGTGTCTCATGCTAATGAACTTCATAAGCATACAAAGACTGTGAAACTCGAATTTCCAAAACCCTCTTTGAAACCCTTGACACCCCTTGGCACCCCCAGATGGGTTTCAACTATGGTCATTGGAATTTGAATAGCATTGACCAGACCTCACAGGGTAAATAAGCTGTGACAACGACCAGTAGAACTGAAGAAGCCTCTTGGGTGAGAGGTGAAATGCCATCAAGAAACTGTCTTAAAGTGCAGTGGATTGATTTAAACAGCTGTGTAGCTTTGAGCTAATGACCGAGCAGACTAATTCAAAAGGGGGCGTTTAGCTGTTTACTCAATTATCATCCACATGAAATAAGGGACAATTACTCCTGCAACCAACTGCAGCCCTGAACAGGAGATTAGCAGTGAAAAATCAATGGATTGATTAAAACAAGTGAGAATATTTTATATTTTATCTATGAGCCAGATACAATCATCAAAAGAGCCACACCTGGCTTGTGAGCCATATGGTCCCGACCACTGCTCTAAATGTAAGTTACATCCTACATACTACAGTACCATACAGTGGATCATCAACATCAACAGCTGAGTCTGGCTGTTGTTGGATGCGCTCATATGGTTGAGAGTTCCTTGAAATGTTTTGTTCTTCCCCTCAAAGATTAAAAGCTACGGAGCAAAAGCTTACAAAAGAAAAAAAAAAAGCGTATAAACTAATCTAAATTCAAAGCAATTGCATGACTCATAAGTGATGCTTAACAGATATGGAACTATATGGAAGTATTTTTACATGTTATATGTTTTTATTTTTATTTATTGTACAGTAACATGATATATGCTTGTAATGGTTTTCTACAAATCCAATATTTGTGGCAGATAGACATAAAGTATATCTGCCACAAATAAATCAAGTTTACGTGAAATAACGTAAACTTGATTTTCATTTTACCCATACACAAAAATAGAGAACTGTTCCTGAATGTGTAATAGAAAACCATACCCGAATCGTAATCGTGGCATGCAGTAAATGAGACGCTTTGTCACACACACACACCCACACACACACTGTGTGTGTGTGTGTGTTTTTGAAAGATTTGTAATATCTTTGGCAACTTATCATGGGCTTATCCTTATTATAACAGAAACAACCTGTGGAACAGTGTTGTACTTGTGTGAAACAGAATGTTTCAGAGGGATGCCCAGTGTGTTACTAAAGGAAAACCCAGAATCACGTCAGTTTAATGAGGTTCTGTCATGTTAAATACTTTACAGGGAGGCAAACCTGTGAGCAGCAGTAGGGTGGTTTGGTCACTTTTGTCATACTGAAAATGTATTGAGTGTCAGTTAATTAGTGAAAATCAATGCCAGCGTTTTATTCTAAGGTTACATAGCTCCTCTGGTATAATGGTAACACACCTGCATCTTGGCCCCAGTGTCAATCATAGACACTCCTCTGGTAACTCACTTTTGTTGCACATTTGTATTCAATAGCCTTCATTTGTGTGAAGAAATGTGAAAAAAAGAGGCTTCCCAAACTAATTTCATCAACGTTTAAGTGGGAGGCATCCGACCCCACTGGGTTGAGACAAAGGAAAAAGAATGGGTCAGCACAAGAGCTAGTTCAAAACTGACACTTGAATTGGTTAAAGAAGAATAGGGTGCAGAAGAAAAGAGGAGAGGCCTATCGTGTGAGGTCTTCAAAGAGGTCCACACTTCTCTTGTTCAGTGTTGCCTGAGAGACCATTTTGATGGGATTATGTGCCTTGGCAATATAGATCTGCAATTGAAATCTGAACTGTGACATACTTCACTAGGTATTCTCCATCTAAAGACAGTGAAAGACACATTTTCCTTTTGTTTATCAATGGCACAATTTTACTGAACTACTTGTAAGACATGCAGTTATGAAACCTTCATATTAAATGTGAATGGGTGTCCATGTGACATTAAAATGTGAAGAATTGGAAAATAGTTGAATTGGAGAATCTAATTACTATGTTTGTCACATTAAAATGACTGGATACAATAAGGCCTTTGCTCTTTGCTGTCTGTCTTCTAATCTGAATACCTGTTATTCCCACTCATTTCTTTGAAGATTTTGAGGATGAATTGAATGACCAGCGTTACAACGATCATTTCAGCCTCTATTCTGTTCCATCTCTGACCTTGATGATAGAGAACATGAGTCAATATCAAAATTTAATATTATTTCCATTGAATAACTCTCGGGCGGCACGGTGGCGCAGTGGGTAGCGCTGTAGCCTCACAACACGGCGGGTGCGGGTTTAAGTCCCGCTCTGTGTGGAGTTTGCATGCTCTCTCCGGGTTCTCCGGCTTCCTCCCACCTCTAAAAACATGCGCTTCAGGTTGATTGGCTGGTACCAAATTCCCCGTAGGAGTGAGTGTGTGTGTGCATGGTTGTCTGTCTTTGTGTGTGTGGCTCCACGGTGCACTGATGTCGTGCCAGGAGTGTCTCACGCCCTATGCCAGCTGGGATAGGCTCCAGTTCCCTGTGACCCGCTACGGCGTATGCAGTGGCAGGAAATGAATGAATGAATGAATATCTCTTAATATGCCCAGGAATGCAGTTTAAAAATATTTTGCACATAACATCAAATGCTCGAAAATTTTATTTCATTCTTTTTAGGTAGAAATGATAAAAGTCTCCTCATGCTGTCAACAATACAATTTTTGCTATATCTTACGGAGAAAAAATACTTCTGTCTAAAATCTGTCTAAAATGAGTATTAACATTCAACTCTTGATAAGAACAACCCAAGGCTATCGAAACCCTCAAAATCCTGACAATACTGTACATGACTGCAGTGTCTTTAGTGGCGGATAGTAACAGAAAGGAAACATTGTTACTTGGGAACATTCAGGGGAATTGGAATATTGGTGACATGACTGTTTATTGGTGCAGAACCATTTCAAAGTATGCCTGATGGGAATCAGCCAATGACTTATCCTCCGACTTTACTGCTATATACTGTACTTCATTACATGCAACACTGACTCAGAGTTATTATGATGAGACATGCCTTCATTATTTTGTTGACGAGAGTCAATTCTTCTAAACTGTTACCTGAAAACTGCACGTCAACAGCACATAGATTCATAATTTAGAAAAATTAAATAACTAAATCCTTAAAAAAAATATCCTATTTCTAAATTCACAGTACATGGTTTTTATGGTATATCAGAGTAGAATAAAATAGAGTAGAATATAATAGAATAGAATAGAAAAATAATAGAGTAGGGGGCGGCAGAGTAGTGCAGTGGGTAGCGCTGCCACTGCACAGCAAGGTGGTTCCAGGTTTGCGTCCTGCTCTGTGCACAGGTTGCATGCTTTCTCCGTATCTTCATGGGTTCTCTCTGGGGTTCGGGTTCTCCGGCTTCCTCCCACCTCCACAAACATGCACTTCAGCTTAATTGTCTGGTCCCCAAATTGATTGTATAGGTGTGAGTATGTGCGTGCATGTTTGTCTGTGTCTCTGTGTGGCTCCGCAATGCACTGGCATCGCTCTCGGAGTTCCCTCCCGCCTCATGCCCTAGCCAGCTGGGATAGGCTCCAGCTCCCCAAGACCCATGACGGTGGATGAAGCAGTTACAAAATAAATGAATAACCTGTGGCGCAGTGGTTAGCGCTGTCACCTCACAACACAGCGGGCACGGGTTCAAGTCCCGCTCTGTGTGGAGTATGCATGCTCTCCCCGTGTCTGCGTGGGTTCTCTCCAGGTTCTCCGGCTTCCTCCCACCTCCAAAAGCATGCGCTTCAAGTTGATTGGCCGGTCCCAAATTGCCTGTAGGAGTGAGTGTGTGTGTGCGTGTTTGTATGTCTTTGTATGTGGCTCCGCGGTGCACTGGTGTCATGCGCGGAGTGTCCCCTGCCTCACGCCCTATGCCAGCAGGGATAGGCTCCAGCTCCCCGTGACCCGCTACGGCGGATGCAGCGGTGGTAAATGAAAATGAATGAATGAATAGAATAGAAACGAAGCCATGGCTGAATGTGGCCTCCGGAGCAGGGGATGAGGTGGGCCTAAGGATTGCTAGGGCCAACCTGTCACGAGGCATCAGAGTAGCCAAGAGACAGTACTCCGGGAGGAGTACCACCCACTTCAGCGACAGCAGAGACACCAGCCTGCGACAGCTCCACCACTCTGCTCAATGAGCTAAATGGCTTCTTTGAGCGCTTTGAGGCAGACAACAACATCCCGGCACAGAAGACTTCACCCCCTCCTGGCAACCAGGCATTGACGCTTTCTCCAGACAGTGTGAGGCAAGTCCTCAGAAGGACCAATGCACGGAAAGCCGCAGGTCTTTACAACAATCCTGGCCGTATCCTGAGAGACTGTGCTGATGAGCTCACAGATGTCTTCACAGACATCTCCCTGAGCCATGCTGTTGTCTAGTTTGCTTATCTGTCTTACCGCTCAACCCATGATGCCATCTCCATGTCCACTGCCCTACAGTCAACCCTCACCCACCTGGAGACCAAAGACCCATACACCAGAATGCTGTTCATCGACTTCAGCTCCTGTGGACCCCACAGGGGTGGTGGGTCCACCCCTGTGGACCCACCACCCGCAGGGCAGACCGATGGGGTCGGGTGCGCTGCCATATGGGTGGCAGTGATTACAGGGGGTCACGACAGACCAGACCCGGGCGGCAGAAGTTGGCTTTGGGGACGTGGAATGTCACCTCACTGGCGGGGAAGGAGCCGGAACTTGTGTTGGAGGTGGAGCGCTACCAGTTGGATCTGGTGGGGCTTACCTCCACGCATAGCCTCGGTATTGGATCCAAACTCCTGGATAGGGGTTGGACCTTGTTTTACTCCGGAGTTACGTCAGGCGTGAGGCGCAGGGCGGGTGTGGGGATACTCACAAGCCCCCGGCTGAGCGCCGCTGTGTTGGAGTTTACCCCGGTGGATGAGAGGGTCGCCTTAAGGCTGTGGGGGGGGGAACTCTGACTGTTGTTTGTGCATATGCACCAAATATCAGTTCAGAGTATTCGGCCTTCTTGGGGTCCCTAAATGGGGTCCTTGAAGGGATCCCTACAGGGGACTCCATTGTTCTCCTGGGGGACTTCAACGCACACGTCGGCAATGATGGAGACACTTGGAGGGGCGTGATTGGGAGGAATGACCTCCCTGATCTGAACCCGAGCGGTGTTATGTTGTTGGACTTCTGTGCTAGTCACGGATTGTTCATAACTAACACCATGTTCGAACACAAGGATGCTCATAAGTGTACCTGGTACCAGAGCACCCTGGGTCGGAGGTCAATGATTGATCTTGTGATCGTATCATCTGATCTTCGACCGTGTGTTTTGGACACTCGGGTGAAAAGAGGGGCAGAGCTGTCAACTGATCACCACCTGGTGGTGAGTTGGGTCCGTTGGCGGAGGAAACCTTTGGATAGACCTGGTAAGCCCAAACGAGTAGTGCGGGTGAACTGGGAACATCTGGAGGAGGACTCTGTCCGTGAGGCCTTCAATTCACACCTCCGAAGGAGCTTCTCGTGCATCCCTGTGGAGGCTGGGGGCATTGAACCTGAATGGTCGATGTTCAAAATTTCCATTGCTGATGCTGCAGCTGAGAGCTGTGCTCTCAAGGTCTTGGGTGCCTCAAGGGGCGGTAACCCTCAAACACCGTGGTGGACCCCGGTGGTCAGGGAAGCCGTCCGACTGAAGAAGGAGGCCTTCAGGGGCATGTTGTCCCTGGGGACTCCTGAAGGGGTTGCAGGGTACCGACAGGCCAAAAGGACTGCAGCCTCGGCTGTGATGGAGGCAAAACAGAGGGTGTGGGAGGAGTTCGGAGAGGCCATGGAGAAGGACTATCGGACGGCACCAAAGTTGTTCTGGAGGACTGTCCGACACCTCAGGAGGGGGAAACGGGGAACCATCCAAGCTGTATACAGCAAAGATGGGACACTGTTGACCTCGACTGAGGAGGTTGTCGGTCGGTGGAAGGAACACTTTGAGGAACTCCTGAATCAAACTACCCCAACTGACCCGTCCTCTGTTGCAGAGGCAGAGCTGGAGGATGATGGGGGATCAGAGTCAATCTCTCGGGGCGAAGTCACCGAGGTAGTTAAACAACTGCACGGTGGCAAAGCCCCGGGTGTTGATGAGATTCGCCCGGAAATGCTGAAGGCTCTGGGTGTTGAGGGGCTGTCGTGAACGACACGCCTCTTTGCGTGGAAGTCTGGGACAGTGCCGAAAGAGTGGCAGACTGGGGTGGTGGTTCCTCTTTTTAAAAAGGGGGACCAGAGGGTGTGTGCCAATTACAGGGGCATCACACTCCTCAGCCTCCCTGGGAAAGTTTACTCCAAGGTGCTGGAAAGGAGGGTCTGGCCGATTGTCGAGCCTCAGATTGAGGAGGAACAATGTGGGTTCCGTCCTGGTCGTGGAACAACGGACCAGATTTTTACTCTCACAGGGATCCTAGAGGGGGCTTGGGAGTATGCCCATCCAGTCTACATGTGTTTTGTGGACTTGGAGAAGGCATATGATCGTGTCCCCAGGGATATACTGTGGGAAGTACTGCGGGAGTATGGGGTGAGGGGGCCTCTCCTCAGGGCCATCCAATCCCTGTACGCCCAAAGTGAGAGCTGCGTTCGGGTTCTCGGCAGTAAGTCGGACTTGTTCTGAGTAGCTGTTGGCCTTCGCCAGGGCTGCGCTTTATCACCAATTCTGTTTGTGATTTTCATGGACAGGATATCGAAGCGTAGTCGTGGTGAGGAGACTTTACAGTTTGGTGGCCTGAGGATTGCATCACTGCTTTTTGCAGATGATGTGGTCCTGTTTGCGTCATCACCCTGTGACCTGCAGCGCTCACTGGTCCGGTTTGCAGCCGAGTGTGAAGCGGCGGGGATGAGGATTAGCACCTCCAAATCTGAGGCCATGGTCCTCAGCAGGAAACCGGTGGAATGCCTTCTCCAAGTGGGGAATGAGGTCCTTCCACAAGTGAAGGAGTTTAAGTATCTTGGGGTCCTGTTCACGAGTGAGGGAACAATGGAGCGTGAGATTGGACGGAGAATTGGGGCAGCAGGAGCGGTATTGCAGTCGCTTTACCGCACTGTTGTCACAAAGAGGGAGCTAAGCCGAGAGGCAAAGCTTTCCATCTACCGTTCAATCTTCGTTCCTACCCTCACCTATGGTCATGAGCGATGGGTCATGACCGAAAGAACGAGATTGCGGATACAAGCGGCTGAAATGGGCTTTCTCAGGTGGATAGCTGGTGTCTCCCTTAGAGATAAGGTGAGAAACACTGCTGTTCGCGAGGGGCTCAGAGTAGAGCCGCTGCTCCTTCGCGTGGAAAGGAGTCAGTTGAGGTAGTTTGGGCATCTGGTGCGGATGCCTCTGGGACGCCTCCCTAGGGAGGTGTTTCTGGCACGTCCAGCTGGGAGGAGACCTCGGGGCAGACCCAGGACCAGGTGGAGGGATTATACCTCAACACTGGCCTGGGAACGCCTTGGGATCCCCCAGTCAGAGCTGGTGGATGTGGCCCGGGAAAGGGAAGTTTGGGGCTCCCTGTGGAAGCTGCTGCCCCCGCGACCCGATTCCGGATAAGCGGTGGAAGATGGATGGATGGATGGATGGATGGACTTCAGCTCAGCATTCAACACAATCATCCCTCAGCAGCTCATCCATAAATTGGACCAGCTAGGACTCAACACCTCCATATGCAACTGGCTGCTGGACTTCCTGACAGGGAGACCACAGGCAGTATTAGTCAGTAGCAACACCTCCAGCATCATCACGATTAACATTAGAGCCCCCCAAGGATGTATACTGAGCCCCCTCCTCTTCACTGTGCTGTCCCACCACTGCACACCAACCTCCAGCTCTAAACTCTTCATAGAGTTTGCAGACAACACAACTGTGGTGAGTCTCATCAACCACAATTATGAGACAGCCTACAGAAATGAAGTGAGCCGCCTGACTGTGGTGCAAGGACAACAATCTCCATGTGAATCTGAAGAAGATGAAAGACATTGTTGTGGACTTCAGGAGAGCATACACCGAGCATGCTCCACTAACCATCGACAGTGCTGCAATGGAAAGGGTCAGCAGCACCAAGTTCCTGGGTGTGTACATCTCCAAGGACCGCACCACCACATCACTGGTCAAAAAATCCAAACAGCGCCTCTACTTCCTCTGCAAACTGAGGAGAGCAGGAGCCCCGCCCCTCATCATACTCACCTTCTACAGAGGCTCCATCGAGAGCATCCTGACCAGCTGCATCACTGTAGTGGTACGGCACCCGCACCTTTTCCTGCCGCAAGACCCTGCAGCGAATCGTGAAAGCAACTGAAAAGATCACTTGTGTTTCTCTCCCTTCCCTCACAGACATTTATAACACCCTCCTCACCCGCAAAGCCATCAGCATTGCAGGTGATCCCACCCACCCCTGTCACAGCCTTTTCAGCCTGCTGCCATTTGGTAGGAGACTTCAGAGTCTGCGGACCAAAACCAGCAGGCTCAAGGACAGTTTCTTTCACCAGGCGGTCAGGAGGCTCAACTCTCTCCCTGCTCTGGCCCCTGCCACAGCCTTGAACTCTAACTTCACCCTGCCATGCCCTCCCCCAAGCACCTGAGTACCTCTTTCTCTCTCTACCCTCGTCAACTCAGGGACTGCGCATACATCACTTCCCCTGCGGGATTAGAGAGTGTATAGAGATGTTTCCTATCCCTTTGCGTTTTGTCTCATACTTTGTGCTGTACTGTCTGTTGTACTGCCTGTGTTATACTGCTTGTTGTTCTGCCTGTGTTGTCCTGCATGTGTTGTACTGCCTGTGTTGTACTGCCTGTGTTGTACTACCTGTTGTACTGCCTGAGTTGTAATGCCTGTTTACCGTGGGTCTGAGAGCACTGCAATTTCATCTGTGCTGTATGTCATACATATATGGTACACTTGACAGTAAAGCTGACTTTGACTATTGGTATGTCTCCATTCATGGCCTCCAATAGGCACCAGCCTCCACTTTTCCCAGCTCAGGAAGCCGATGTGGCAGTCCCATCCATACAGGAACACCTCCGTGCTCTGCGGGTTTGGTGTGAATCCCAAGCAGCTCTCACTCGCACAGCTGAGATTGGCACACCGTCACCGTCACCGCATACCAGCCCCTAATTACCGGCCTGGCCAGGAGGTTTGGCTGTCTTTTCGAGACCTTCCACTTCAGGTGGAGTCCAGGAAACTGGCACCTGCACACATTGGCCTGTATATGATAGAACGTATCATCAACCCCTGTGTAGTTAGACTGAAGCTACCTCTCTTAATGACCTCCCAGCTTTTCATGTTTCCTTGTCAAGCCAGTTTCCTCTTGCCCTCTGTGCCCTCCAGCTGAACCCCCTCTGCCCCCCCGGATCATTTCCGGATCATTGATGACCAACCCTGCTTTCACTGTCTGACAAGTGTTGGATGTATGGAGGCGTGGTAGAGGTTTTCAGTACTTGGTGGATTGGTAGGGGTATGGTCCTGAGGAGCGTTCATGGATCTCTTGTTCCCTTATTTTGGACAATGAGCTTATGTTGGGCGATGGCTCAGTGGTAGAGCGCGCGGTAGAGCAGGTCGTCCAATGTTCAAAGATGGGCGGTTCGATTCCCGCTCCCACCCAAAAAAACACCCGGAGGTGAGCTGACAGTGGGAGGCGTCAGCTCACCTCCGGAGCACTGCCGCCTTAGCAGTTGCTCACAAAGGAGCTGCCCGCCTGTTACGACCCAGCTAGAGGACTGGATAGATAACATAATAACAGATTTCAAAACATTTCTTCAAATTCTTGGAATAAGTACAAAGGTTTAATAAGGATCTCGGCCAATGGGCGCATTTCAAAGATGAAAGCTTCCAAAACTTCATTAACAAAAATACTCAAATGGAACACGTTCTTAAAAAAGGTCGGACACCAACTCAATACATACAAGGTCACAAGGTCACAATTTGCCGACATCAAAGGCGTGCTGCCACAGTCAGACAGGCGCCCTGACTAACTGGCTTGCAGAGCTTTTAAAGTGTCCCTGCCAGGTGACGTGGCAGGGCTTGGGCCAGACAGGAAGATAGCACACCAATCAGGAGATGGTCAAGATGACGAGGCGTAGTCAGAAGTCCCAGAGACACCACACCTGGCACTGACGGAGGGCGGAGCATCTGGGAGCAGAGCAGGGCAGGGCCAGCAGCTCAGAGGCAGGGCCGCAGAGGGACAAACAATACAAACAGATGAGCTATGGCCGTAACACTGCCACTCTACCTCCTCTGCATGCATACAGGCATGCAGGGCCTGTACGCACTAACATATGCATGTGATTTGATTGGACTAACTAGAGTGTGCTCTAAATTTACCTTTGGACATTACTAAAATATATTACATTGAATTAAAAAAATGAATTAAATGTTCGGTACCCGGACAAGCCTGGAAGGCCGCCAGGAGGTGTCCGTTGAGCGAGGGTGAGGGGTGGGAGTGCTGTCATGGTTCTGCTCTTTTCGTATGCTCGGCAGGTCTGTTTTGTGTTAAGCTCGTTTTGTCCTGACAGGCTAAGCTCTGGCAGTGGGTGAAGCTGGGTCTTTCCAGTTGACGAGGAACACCAGTTCTCACTCTGCTCATCAGCCTATGCTTAAAAGGCCTGGTCTTCTCTTTGGAGAGTGCCAGATTATTCCATCCTGTTCCAGTGATGTGAGTTTCTGGTATTTCTCTCAGCTGCCAGTTATTTTCTATGTTTTTAGGTTTTTGTCATTTTTGCTCACCTACTTTTTGTTATCTAGGTCACGTGTGGGGTTTTTTTAGCCTGAGCAATAAATCTCTTGATTTTTACAGGTGTGTCAGTCTCTGCTCCTTGGGGTCCAGACTTGAACCATCCTTAAGAATAAATTTAAAATGGCCAAACATACAAGAAAAATACATGGAATTTGAAAACTGGACCCAAAGATAAAAACGAGCTGGTCGGTATGTAGTAGTTTGACTTTCCAGTGATTGTTGACCATTCACACAGAGTGCTGGCACCAAATCCCTAAATGGGAGAAAGGCCTTGCAGTATAACCGTTCGACTTTATTGCTATTTGGACAAGGAGAATATGCTGTGTCCAAAAGTAAAGGCTGTCTGACCTAGAGCCCAGTGATGTGCGGTGAGGTACATGGCTGGTGAGGCACTGACTTCATCATAATAAGATTTATGAACCTATGAACCTACAGTGTAGCTTATTCACCATTCAATTGGCAACAGTGAGGGGGTTATGTTGACAGTCTCGTGGCAGAATTATTTACACACACAAATAAGCACATTTGATTAGAAAAAAACATTTTCTGTTGTTACCTGCATGTTTGTTTATATTTTATGCTTACTTATAAATGAAGTCCATGTGCAACTCTTTTTGAACAAAAGAATCGTAAAAATTTGAGTTGAGACATGTAATCCTCCATTTTTAAAGTAAGGCAAGGAGAGAAAACAAACAAACAAATGAATGGCTGTTCTTGACTTGCTGCCTATAGATTGTAGCTTGCTGTCACTTATTCTGCGGACGAGGAGTCCCAGGAAGAACCCATGGGATCACCAGCACTCCCTATCATGAGGCAGGAGAACTGTGTGCCTCAGTTAGTGCCTCTTCCCAGCCATTTTAGGATCGCTCAATTCGAGGAAGACGTTACACACATAGTTATTCACAAAAAACACTATATTGTATGCATTAGCTAAATTATGGAAATTAAGTTCATATACCACACGTGTTTGAACATTTTAATAGCAACATAGAGAAACAGCATTACAGTCTCACTGTTTAGCATGCCAGCACAGCTAGCCAAGTCATTGCGCAATCCATGGTGAGGCTTGACTGGTTGCTGCCTCACCACATGTCTCTTCTCAGTATTTTAGTGGTAAATGTGAAAATTCTGCAATTTTGAGTTAAAAATAATCTAAAATTCATGACATTAAACGGAAAATAATTTTAAAATACACATCACTGGATAAATAAAACCAATTAAATTATTTCTTCCATTTTCCATTTTTTTGCTTTCATGATGGCAGTTAAGGCCCTGCATCCCCTGATTGCGCGTCACTGCTGGAGCCCCAGTACACATTTTCAAAGACGTGAGTCTAGAGTTCCAGAAGCTGTGAGCCACATTCAGCCTGGTGAAGGTGAATCAACAAGATGCCATGAATACAGAATACAGCCTATATTATCGAGCAAATTCTGTATGGTACTGTATGGTACCAGGAATAAGAATAAGAAGATCAAATGATCGAAGATTTCCACTTTCATTTCTAATTCAAAACCCAGAGGCACTGCTGTAACTATTGATAAAAATGTTCCTCAACAGCTAACATCATCCAGAAACTGTGTGCCAGATAGAATAATGTCACAACACCCTTATTTATTTCCTCTTTGCCAGTACATATGCTCCTAATATGATGATGGGCAGTTTACCTCCAATTTCTTGGCCACTTAATATGCATCGAATGGATTCACATGGTGATTTTTTTTCTCAAACCAATGTAAGATAGTTCATCAAACAATATACATCAACAAAAATAATAAAAACAAGCTTATAAAAAACATAAAATAATGGATCCCTGGTGATTTAAATACTCAAATTGGCATAATTTGTTACCACCTTCCTACCACACCTAAAGTTGTCCTTATTGATTAATTTTGTTCTTTAGTGAGACATAGATTGGGGATTGATTTTATTATCAGATCATAGCCCATTTGTCCCTAAAGTAGCAATTCTTAAGCAGATGCCTAAACCTGGATATTTGATAAATCCTTATTGTTTAGCAAATACAGTTCTATATCTCAATAAATGACACACCCGATATTACTAAAAACATGCTCTGGGATGCCTTTAGGGATTACACTATATCCATGGACATATTACTGTATTTCTCTTAAAGTATTAGCCACCTGAGAGCAGAATGAGTAGGGAAATCGTCTGATAAAATTCTTGATCTTGATCGACAATACACAGTCTTCCCCCAACTGAATTATATAAAGAAAGACTTCTTCCAAACTAAATTCAAGCTTCTTTCTACTTCTACAATTTTGATGAAATGCATTTGCCACAACACAATTGCAACGAGAAGCTGGCAAGGTCACTCAGAACAGGTTTCCTCTCTAAAAATTATTTTCAAGTCAGCATTTCTTTGCTTCTTAAAAAGATGAAGACCCATTCAATCAAAGCTCAGATGTAAAAAAAAAGTGCTTTTTTAAGCACCTTGATAAATCCATCCATCCATCTTCTTCCGCTTATCCGGGGTTGGGTTGCGGGGGCAGCAGCTTATGCACAGAAGCCCAGACTTCCCTCTCCCTAGTCACTTCGTCCAGCTCCTCCGGGAGAATCCCAAGGCGTTCCCAGGCCAGCCGGGAGACATAGTCTCTCCAGCGTGTCCTGGGTTGTCCCCGGGGCCTCCTCCCGGCAGGACGTGCCCGGAATACCTCACCAAGGAGGCGTCCAGGAAGCATCATAACCAGATGCCCGAACCACCTCATCTGGCTCCTCTCGATGCGGAGGAGCAGCGGCTCGACTCTGAGTTGCTCCCTGATGACTGAACAATATCTCTAAGGGAGAGCCCGGACACCCTGTGGAGGAAACTCATTTCGGCCGCTTGTATCCGGGATCTCGTTCTTTCAGTCATGACCCACAGCTCGTGGCCATAGGTGTGGGCAATGAACGTAGATAGACCGGTAAATCGAGAGCTTAACCTTTCGGCTCAGCTCCTTCTTCACCACAACGGACCGATACAGAGTCCGCATCACTGCAGACGCTGCACCTATCCACCTGTTGATCTCCCGTTCCATCGTACCCTCACTCGTGAACGAGACCCCGAGATACTTGAACTCCTCGACTTGGGGCAGGATCTCATCCCCAACCAGGAGAGGGCACTCCACCCTTTTCCGACTGAGGACCATGGTCTCAGATTTGGAGATGCTGATTCTCATCCCAACCGCTTCACACTTGGCTGCGAACCGCTCCAGCGAGAGTTGGAGATCACGGCTTGATGAAGCCAACAGCACCACGTCATCTGCAAAAAGCAGAGAGGCAATACTGAGGCCACCAAAACGGACACCCTCAACGCCTTGGCTGCGCCTAGAAATTCTATCCATAAAAGTTATGAACAGAATCGGTGACAAAGGGCAGCTTTGGCGGAGTCCAACCCTCACTCGAAAAAAATCCGACTTACTGCCGGCAATGCGGACCAAGCTCTGACATTGGTTGTAGAGGGACCGAACAGCCCTTATCAAGGGGTTCGGTACCCCATACTCCTGAAGAACCCCCACAGAACCCCCCGAGGAACATGGTCGAACGCCTTCTCCAAGTCCACAAAACACATATAGACTGGTTGGGCGAACTCCCATGCCCCCTCAAGGACCCTGCGGAGGGTGTAGAGCTGTTCCAGTGTTCCACGGCCAGGGCAAAAACCACACTGCTCCTCCTGAATCTGAGATTCAACTTCCCGACGGACCCTCCTCTCCAGAACCCCTGAATAGACCTTGCCAGGGAGGCTGAGGAGTGTGATCCCCCTGTAGTTGGAACACACCCTCTGATTTCCAATCCCTTTGGAAATCACCCGGCTCATGGCAGATTGTCCGATTTTTGATAATTTTTACCCTGTTTATCTGTGCCTTCCATTTCCTTCCAATCTTTTCAGAAAGTATTCTGAAGAAAAGTAGGTTCTTATATTTGTGTCTAACTCCTGTGGTGTTGGAACAACCATTCACCTCACAGGTAGCCATGAATTTATCTGATTTATCGCTTCAATGATAGATTGTTTTATAATGGCTGCCCTGACTGATAAAACGACTGGTGTTGCCGATGACGTATGACCCCTCGTGACCACTTCCGTAGCTGCTGCAGCTCAGATTTTAAGGTTTCCTGCCCAAACAGTTGATGCCAACTTCAGGATTTTTTTTCTTCATTTTTTTATAATGATAAACAATATGTATATCACTTTAAAATTAGTATACTGTCCCTTTAAGCTATTATTTATAATAACTAACTATTGCCTATTGTTCACAAAACATCAATCATTTATTACTCATAGTAATAGATATAACCTGTTGTTGATAGAAGCACTTTCAAAGTGACTGTGATTGGAAACAATATCATATATCAACTGTTTTTTATAGTGCACCTTATTTTTTATTTATTTTTGAGGCCGGCTTTTGGACTGACTGGACCCCAAAGCAGGATATTGATAAATGTGATGGTTTTAATAAATTGAAAAGATAAGGAAAAGAATGTGGGTGGGGTTTGAAGTGACACTTTGGAAAGGGTCATGGTGATTAGACAGAGCAGAGGTTAGTGATATTCAATGGTAGAACAGTCGTGAGGACTAATTGAGGAGCAAATAATGGCTTGGTCAATGGTGGAGGCTGAGATGACAGACTAAGAGACCATGGTAGAGTCACAAGGCTGAGGTATACTGATATGAATCTGATGCTGAATCGGGGCTCAAATTATGATGGCTGTTCAGAGTTGTGTCACACCTGGTAAACTGCGGCTCAACTTACCTTTGATTGATAAAACTAACTCTGAACAGCTTTTGTGAAACCGGACACCCTGGTTTTCCAAGGTCATGGTAAATCAACCCAGAGTAACAGATTTCACTCAGGGTTTGTTAACCCTGCTTTGTAAATGGGCTTATTAACAAGTCAGTGATGCACAACTAATGGACAACAGTTCAGCCGGTCAGGACTATCTTTGTCCATTAATTTACCGTTCTTGTGGAAATGATGACATAATAGTTCCGCTGATGATGTTGCATATTTATTTCATCTTGACCATGGTCAAAAGCGGCCTACATAAAAGGGAGCGACAAAATACACAGATTGTGGACCATGAAAAGAACAGAACACACCAACCGTCCTCAGGTACAATGAAAAAGGGAACATATTTCTTCCCACTTCAAACCCACTTCTTCTGCCATCGCTGGTTGTGGAGTGCTTGAGCCTATCCTATCGACTGGGAGCATGAAGCAGTCTACACTTTGGGTGTGATGCAGGTGCATCGTGGAGAGACATATAGACACATTGACAAACACACACGCACACACTCCTACATATGGATGGTTTGGAAAACTCAATCCACCTGAAGTAGGGGCAGCACGGTGGCACATTGGGTATCACTGTCGCCGCAGAGTAAAGCGGTTCCAGGTTCCCGTTCTGTGCGGAGTTCGCATGTTATCTCTATTTCTGCATGGGTTAACTCCAGGTTCTCCAGTTTCCTCCCACCTCCAAAAAACATTTGCATCCATACTTATATATAAGTATGGATGATATGAAATAAGGTGGGTGTGTGTAAACTTTATACTGAATATTAGTCAAAATGCTACTCAACAGTAACACTGTAACGCCACCCACTTTCTTTTTGTTATGTGTGTGTATGTGTGTGTGTGTGTGGGGGGGGCCCTCCTCCTTTAACCTCAAGTGTGTTGAAACTGTTGGACCAAATTGTACATCTCATTTTTTACAATGGAGAAGCTGGAGGCCTGCACATATGTCTTTTTGGAGGCCTTGCTCAGGTCTCCATAAAGCGACCCTTACATTTACACAAGCAAATTGTCCTCTCTATCTTATTGCAGACTACAAATAAATTTTATGTAAATACGTATTCAAGCACAATAATACCACTTCTTTTAGTTTGCCATATATCACAGGGCTATGACATAATCATCATGATATTGTTTAGTTGGGACTTTTATGCATTTGCCTTGTGTCACTGAAATATTTTAGCAACATTCAAGTGACCCTCCTGAGCAGCAAATCCCCATCTATACTGTTTGGATATTTGTACTTTCATCTCTGACAATTGTGCTTGACCAAGACAGCAGCATGCTTGATGCCAATCTTTCATTGCCAGCTAAATGCCCCTACACCACACCTCTTATTATGTCCATAAAAAAGCACTTGGCAGGGATTATTCACATGCCAGTTGACGCTTTCACTTCAGTAAGTAGCAGCAAAGTCCGTTCCGGTGGTGGCATGGTGATGAAAGTAGAAGAATAATGAAGGGCAAACCAGGAGAAGAAAAAGAAAACTGAGATTTATGACTGTTATTTGCATAATGGGATTGATAGTACTAGTCTGTGTATTCAGTGGTGTGATCAAGTTGAAAGGGGGGGGGGTGGTCATGGCAGTGGGAATATAGATCATGGAAAAACAACACAAGTGCAAGAATACACCTGCTTGACTAGCTTGTGACAGAAGAGGCTTATTCACCCCAGGCTGTGATGTTTTGACAATATTGTCCCTGGGGATGTGTGTGTGTGTGTGTGTGTGTGTGTGTGTGTGTGTGTGTGTGTGTGTGTGTGTGTGTGTGTGTGTGTGTGTGTGTGTGTGTGTGTGTGTGTGTGTGTGTGTGTGTGTGTGTGTGTAGGGCCCTCCTCCTTTAACCTCAAGTGTGTTGAGACTGTTGGACCAAATTGTACATCTCATTTTTTACAATGGAGAAGCTGGAGGCCAGCACATACGTCTTTTTGGAGGCCTAGCTCAGATGCCTGCCCTATGGCCAACAGTTAGCAATGCACAGTTGAGCACACTGTCTTACACCAACTGTTCTCGCTGCATTGCTGTACTGAACTGCGCATGCGCGAGCTAGCCGCAGGTTTTCGTCTGCTCCGTTGTATGTCTTCTTTTTTTTAACATTTTTCCTTGTCTTATCTAAGTATTGTCCTATTTTACGTAACCACAATGGATAGCACTGTTTTCCTGTACTCCAGAGAGCAAATGCTGTCCATGAAAGTTAGAGGAGAACCCGGGATACGCGATCTCATCCCCACTGAGATCCAGCGGCGGTACAGAGGGAGCCGGGGAGGTAAACAAAAGCGGGATAGGCTAGCGGCTAGAGCTAACAGCCGCCGGCGGGTCAGACCCTCGGTTCCCTCCGTCATCATGGGGAACATGAACTCGCTGCCCAACAAGGTGGACGAACTGACGGCGCTGTGCAGGACTGAGCAGGGCTACAGGGAGACCAGCTTGTTGGTGTTCTCCGAGACGTGGCTGACGGACTTCGTTCCCGATGCCAACGTCGGACTGACCAGCTTTTCCTCCGTATGAGCAGACCGGGACACGAACACCGCTGGCAAGAAGAAGGGAGGCGGTCTGATCATCTACACCAACAACAGATGGTGTCACCAAGGACATGTGACCGTGAAAACCACGCTGTGCAACAAGGATCTGGAGCTATCAGCTGTTAGCATCAGGCCCTACTACCTGGCGCGTGAATTTTCACACGTCATTGTCCTCGCTGTCTACATCCCCTCACGTGCAGACCCAGAGACGGCACGTGAAACCATCTGTACGACCACCTCTGATCTTCGGACCCAGCACCCAGAGGCGCTTGTCATCATCACGGGGGACTTTAATCATGTCACCTTGGACTCATCCCTCCCCACCATGTCCCAGTGTGTAGACTGCCCCACTCGGAAGAACAGAATCACTGATCTGTTTTACACGAATGCCAAGGAGGAATACACCGCCACCCCCCTCCCCCCACTAGGCAGATCACATCACAACCTAGTGTGCCTTCAGCCCACCTACATCCCGCTGGTGAAACGGCTGCCAGCAACAACAGGGCAGGTCAGGAGGTGGTCCCCGGAAGCAGAGGAGACGCTGAGGGACTGCTTCCAGACCACCAACTGGGATGTCATCATGGGCTCACATGGGGAGGACGTCGACGGGGCAGCCCAGTGTTTAACGGATTATATGAACTTCTGTGTGGACACCGTGGTCCCTGTCAGGACAGTCAAGTGTTACTCAAACAACAAACCCTGGGTAACCAAAGAGGTGAAGGCTGTCCTGAACAGGAAGAAGCGGGCGTTCAGGAGTGGGAATGAGGATGCATTGAGAGAGGCCCAGCAGGCAGTGAGACTCTGCCTGAGGGAGGCAAAGGACAACTACAGAAGGAAGCTGGAAAACCAGCTTGGGTGCAACCAGGTGCGGGAGGTCTGGAGTGGCATGAGGGCCATCACCGGCTATGGAGAGGGCCGCGGTACAGTGGGGAGGAACGTGGAGCGAGCTGATGAACTTAACAGCTTTTTTAATCGGTTCAGCTCCCCCACCACTCCATGCGCCTGTCCCCAGAGTTCCCCCGGCCCAGCTGATCTGACTGCACGTGCCTCCTTCTCCCCCTCTCCGTCCAGCTCATCTGCCTCCCCCTCTCCCTCTCCGTCCACATCTCCCTCTCAGTCCACCTCACCCATTTACCTCAGTCCAAACCCAGACCCTTCCCCCCACCTCAACTGCCAGACCCCCCGGCCGGAGGGATCAACGTGCCACGCCCCCACACACGGCCATCACTGTGGAACAGCTGACATCTGCGTTGAGGAGGCTTCGCCCAAGGAAGGCGGCTGGACCAGACCAGTTCCCCCCAAGACTCCTCAAGGCCTGTGCTGCCGAACTGGGCGAACCCCTACACCAGGTTTTCAACCTCAATCTCCGGCTGGGGAGGGTCCCGTCCTTGTGGAAGACATCCTGCATCGTCCCTGTACCCAAGCGGAGATGCCCCACTGAGCTCAATGACTATCGACCAGTCGCTCTCACCTCGCACGTGATGAAGACCCTAGAGTGACTGGTCCTGGAGCTCATGTGTCCCCAGGTGCAGGGCGCGATGGACCCTCTCCAGTTCGCCTACCGGCCACAAGTTGGGGCTGACGACACAGTCCTGTACCTCCTCCACCGGACCCTCTCCTACTTGGATGATTGGAGTTGTGCAGTTATGGTGCTCTTTTTTGACTTCTCAAGTGCCTTCAACACCATCCAGCCCCGGCTCCTGCAGCAGAAACTGTCATCCATGGCTGTGGATCCCTATCTCGTGAGCTGGATCACGGACTATCTAACAGACAGACCCAAGTACGTCCGTATGGGGAACTGTCTGTCATCAGTGGTGACCAGCAGCACAGGGGCCCCGCAGGGAACGGTACTCTCCCCCCTTCTCTTCACCCTCTACACAACAGACTTCCAACATAACTCGGGTACGTGCCACATGCAGAACTTCTCTGATGACACTGCAATTGTGGCATGTATCAGGGAGGGTAATGAGAGGGAGTACAGGAGAGTGGTGACGGACTTTGTGGGGTGATGTCAGCGGAGTGAGCTTCAGCTAAACAATGGTGCTGGATTTCCGGCAAGCACTACCCTCCCAACAGCCAGTAGTCATCGGGGGTAAGGAGGTGGTGGTAGTGGGGACTTATAAGTTCCTGGGGCTGCAGCTGGACAGTAGACTGGACTGGTCGCACAACCTGGACTGTGTATATAAGAAGGGTCAGAGTAGGTTGTACTTCTTAAGGAGGCTGGCCTCCTTCAACATCAGCTCTAATCTGCTCAGACTGTTTTACCAGTCCATTGTGTCCAGTGTGCTGTCCTATGCCATTGTGTGTTGGGGTGGTGGTGCAAGGAAACGGGACACAGAGAGACTCGACAGGCTCATCCGGAGGGCTGGTTCTGTGATCGGTCAGGATCTGGACTCAATACAGACTGTTCTAGAGTGAGGACTATGTCCATGTTTAGATCAATCCTGGCTGTGCCATTTCTCTCTGTCATTGTTATGTGTATTTATTGTATCTCTTGTGAGCAGATGTCACCTGAATTTCCCTTGGAATCATTAAAGTATATATCTATCTATCTATCTATCTATCATACAAGACTATCCAAAGCCTCTTTATGAAATATTCCCAAAGTATAAAATAAACTACAATAGTGCATTAGGGAAATGTCATGAACGTAGTGCAGGGAGGCAGGACTCAAGTGCACAATAATGAGCAGTAAATCAGAAAAACAAGGTTTATTCCAAGCGAGGGTCGGTACACAGGAAAGGCAGTAAGAAAGGTTGTTTGAGCAAAGTTCAAACACGATAACAAGGACAAGAGCTATGGAACAAGACTGGAACGTGAGCAAGAAACTACAACGAACTGGCAACGAGACAAGACACAAAGGGGAAATATATGCAGGACTAATGGGGGTGATTAGACACAGGTGCGGGAAACACAATCAGGGATCAGGTGCACTCAGATGGGTTGGGGGCAGGGCAGATAGGAACCTGAAACAGAGACAGGGGTGAGTGATCACAAAATAAAACAGGAAGACAAGACATGAAACATGGGGGAGCAAATAAAATACTTAAACAGACATGATAATGGCAGGAAACTGATCAAAGTGTTGTTCATGTTGTTTTACAGATCAGTTATAAGCAGACATCAGTTAATCAGCTAATGTTTGTGCTGCCAGCCTGTCAGTACAGTCAGACAAGGGCGCCTCGGCAGTGGCTGGGAGGTGAGCCGACACCTCCCACGATCAGCTCACACTCCGGGATGTTCTGGCGGGAGTGGGATTCGAACCACCGATGGCTGGGCGATCCTGTCTTCAAGACGATGGCTCTACCGCTGAGCCACTGCCGCCCCCCGAGCACCTCTTTCCAATTCTAGACTTGCAGCACAGACCCAACAGGTCCTCCTGGACTCCGTCACAGTAAAGACCGGTTAAGCTCACTGCCCTACAAAGTCCGATGAACGGTCCTTCATTTGATTGTATATAGTACGAGCCTGCCAGATGGGGTCCGTCGCCATGGCTTTAGTGCCGTAGTGCACGTGTGATTGTTGATAAGAACCATTCTGCCACTAAACGTTCTTTGGCTGCCCCACACATGTCCGCTGCTACCACCACCTCAATCAACCGTAGATCTCCATATGTCTGGATTACAACGTCAGTGACATGAGAGAGATCTAGTGCAACTTGTACTGGAGTTTCTTTTAATAGGACTAGTATGGTCATGGAGTGCTTCGCTACAAGGCCTTTAAGCAATTGAGAACATAGGGATACAGGGTAGGCAGTCAATAACATTAAAGGTGCGTGATCACAACAAGATGCGTGACCGTGATTTTCAAATTCATTAGTTCTCAACATTTCCAAGCCCAAGGGAGTACAACTTCCATATAGTGTTTTGACAATGCCTAGGAGGGCATCACGTTCGGGAGCCCTTCCAGCTACCATGTCAATGTCTGAGGTCTTTGGGACTGGAGGAATCTTCTGGAAACCTGATTTCTAAGCCCCAGGCCTTCTAAGATCACTTGTGCCACAACCCCATCCCTCGGGCTACAGCCTGCAACCCAATATAGCGGTCTTACTCCAAGCTTCTGAACTAGAGAGGAAAAATTGCTCCAAATCATCAGAACCATAAATGAATTTTGTTGTCCACACAAGGGTTGGAGCTCCTCCACTTGAGTGTACACTCCTGAATAGATGAGCTCCCACAGACTCAATCAGCCTCCTATCATGAGAGGCTCCCCACCAGATACCAGCCATGACAACAAGGATCGGAAGGCCTTTGAGGTGCGAGAGTGATAGCCTTTGCAGATGGGTCGGCGAAAGGCCTGAGTCTAAAACCGAATGCATTCCTCGACTTTCCAGTGTCAGTGACTTCAACTCCTAGTTTGTGGGCTGCAGGGACAAAAGGATCCCCCTCCCATTCTCTTTCTGGTTGATCGTGGGATGTGACAAGCTCTGATAAGCTCACACCGGGGTATTCAGGTTCTTCAGTCAGTTTAAAAGCTTCCTCCCCGATTGGTCTTGTGCAAGTGTTGCACGTTATATTGAGGTAGTATGTGCCTGGATCTAAAGGCCCAGAGTGCAACATCGATGCTAACACAATGAATGCATGTAGAAAGGCTCCCAGAAAATGAAGAGTATAATCTTCTTGGCTTTTTGCATAGTTTGACATATAGTCTATTGTGAAGGCTATGTAGGTGCTTATTGTGTTCAGTGACCCAGCGAGTCCAGCTCTGTATTAGGCATAGCATCTGGAGATAGGATGGATAACCACAGCACTCAGCTGCAGGTTCAGCCATGGAAGCTTTGACATTGACCATTGAGGTTTGATATCCCCAGCCTCCACAGGGATGCATTAGAAGTTCCTTGGAAGTGTGAATTGAAAGCCTTGGGGACAGAGTCCTCCTCCAGACGTTCCCATTTCACCCACAATACTCGTAGGGCTTACCAGGTCTATCCGAAGGTTTACCCCGCCAACTGACCCTATTCACCAGTTGACAGCAGGTGAGCAGTTGACAGCTCTGCCCCTCTCTTCACTAGAGTGTCCAAAATACACGGTCCAAGGTCAGGTGATACGATGACGAGATCGATCATTGACCTCCGAACACAAACCTTTCCACCACGATAAGGTGATGGTTCTTTGGAGAGGGTTATTAACTACATTGAACTCAATTACACATTTTAATTTAATAAATACCTAAAGAAGGACTATAATGAAAAATCAAACACAGATTTCACTTCAGCAACAGCAGAGATATTCCATTGACTATTAATGCTGTAAATTGATCCAAATGATCCCCTCCACCCCCTCTGAAAGGTTCCTATTACACCCGTGACAAATGTCTCATTTGAAGATCTATATGCAAAAAAATGTAACCGCCTACTTCAATCATCCAATAAAACACTGCGAGATGCACCATTTGAAGAACTGAGCACACTGCGCTGGGTCTGCTTGTGTCTCCCCACAGTATGAAAAGTTAACTTGTGTCTGCCTGTGCCTTTGTGTATGTTTGACTGTTTCTCACAGGATGTCTGGAGAATAACTCTTTACATTCTACTTGATACTTCGAGCCGAATTCCTACATGAACCACCAAGCTGGGACGAGGACGCTGAAAACATGCGTGCGTCTCCCAAGGTAAGGTGAAAGTCCTCATGGAGTGAACTGTCCCACAGCCAGCAGATTCCTGCCTCGGCTTGGGGGAGACCAGGTTGATGGAAGTCTGAAAAGTGAATCAGCACGACATCAACGATTAGGTAGGACCAATTTTATTGTTACACGCTAGGTTTATGGGGTTGTTGTGTGAAAGAGTTGGGGTTAATGAAGTTAAGCCAACACTGAAGCAGCAGTGTTGTCACTGACTTATTGGGACTTTGTATGATTGTGACAAGAGCATCTAAAATGATCTTGGTCCGACAGAAATTTGCTCTGTGTCAAATCACACCTTGTTAGTTTTGAAAATGGGAACTTACAACAGTAAAAGGATAAAAAAGAACCTGAAGTAACTCCTGTTGGGAATGAGAAATACATGATTTAAGCATATCTAGGTTCAACCAAATACATTGAAAATTGGAGAAATCAATATGAGTTTAATGGGAACCTAAAATTAGAGCAGTTGCAAGAAATAAAATGATGCATAAAAATATTAACTAAAATCAACTGGTGTTGATCAAGACTGGGAGGCAGCAGAAATTCCATGTGCCTCAGCAAAAGCCTCTCAAGCACGCCATCACTGTGGATGTTGGAGCCACAGGTATGTAGTCGTTCAGGCTACTGATTGACTTCTTCTTCGGGACGGTTACAATAGTGGCTGATTTCAGGCAACTGGGGACTGTGCAGGTGGCCAGTGAGAGGTTAATAATAGACGTGAAGACCTCTGCTAGCTGTTCCGAACAGCCCCTCACTACCCTCCCCTGGATGCCGACAGGACCGACAGCCTTCGATGGGTTCACACCGCGGAACACCTTCCTGCCCTTCACTTTGCTCAAAATGAGGGCCAGGGTGTCAGGGGTAGCAGCGGGGGGGTATCCTGCTCCTCTCCAACTTCAAACCTTGCAAAAAAGAAATTTAGCTCTTATGCTAGGTCTGAAGGACATGAAGGTAGTTGCTGTGAGAGAAGTTGATGCAGAAGACTTGGTTAGATAAAGGCAACTTATTCGCTGTGGTGACCCTTGAGGGGAAAAGCCGAAAGGAAAAGACGAAGATTCTAGGTCTGAACTGGTGCTGGTGGTGGGAGCACTGGAGCGGTTCATATTTAGAAGCCCATGGATGCCCTGCCAAGCATGTCGGGGGGTTTATCTCCTTGAGGTGTCATCTTTCTGGCATAAGATGCCTTTGCCTGTTTGTTGCCCCTCTGGAGGTTTGATCTGGCCGAGCTGCAAAGCTCCATGTCTCCAGACCTGAAGGCAGAGCGACATGCCCTCAGCAGCATCTTCTGACCAGATCTGTACGGGTCTCACCTCAGCTGGTGTTCTCTTTATGAGGGGCCAGTATGCAGGAGTGAGAGACAGGGACACATGGTTCGATGGTCCAAAGTGGGGCAGGGGGAACAAATTTACATTTACATTTACAGATACTTTATGATCCCCGAGGGGGGAAATTGCTTAAATGGGTTCAAGGCAGAGCTGAAGTCCCGAACAACATTCTCGCATAACTGCCAGGGAGTTCGAGCTGCTCACACTGTGTGAACGGCCATGTTGATTGCATCACTAGTGGACCTTTTGGCTCTGTAAGCAAACTGTTGCTGATCAAGGAGTCTCACTCAGTGGCAATTGAGGGGAAGTTTGACTAACAAAGGGGGTATATAGATCCTACTAGTCTCGAGGTCAGTGAAGCAGGGAGATCCTCACACTTTTTAGGGGTAGAGATCTGGGGGAGGTCCTAATTGCCACACACAACCAAGTATTAGGACAAGAACACTGTTAGAGACCTAAGAGTAAAGTGCTGGTAACGTGAGAAGATAAAAAGATGACGTCACCAAAGGACAAGACTCTAGAACTCCAGAAGGGTAAGACTGATATTTGGCATCTTATTGGTTTCTCTCCAAGAGAAGTCAGTTGCATTTTGTTGGTGATTTCTGTGATAACCATTTTCCATTGTTTTTGGTGGGAATCCCAGATTCAGAGGTCTGCTAACATGACCAAAGAAAAAAAGGTTTGTGCCAGATGACTGACATGATGCACATGATGCAGTGATTGGAACATTTCACACATGTCAATGTGTGAAATTAATGTCCTGGAGGTAAAAAGAGTGTCAGATAGTGATGAGTCTGAAGCTAGACAGTAAGACAGTGGTGAGGTGTGATTTAGGTGTGACAGAAGAGTTAAAGGTGGAGGTGGGACTGCATCAGGGATCAGCTCTGAGTCCCTTCTTGTTCGCTATGGTGATGGACAGGCTGACAGACGAGGTTAGACAGGAATCTCCATTGATTATGATGTTCGAAGATGATATTGTGATCTATAGTGAGAGCAGGGAACAGGTGGAGAAGAAGCTAGAGAGGTGGAGGTTTGTCACACAGCCACCAGCCACCGGGTTGGTGGCCGGCGGCTGTGCAATCGTAGCCTTGTGAGTTGGAACCTCACAAGGCTACGACTGTGAAATCAGGACCGCAGCACTGGAAGCCACCAGAGAGACTGTGGACACCAGCTGTTTAACCTTTGCACTGTCACCTGTATAATGTGTGACATGCACTGTCTTATTCCGCGACTCAGGGTGGGCAGTCGGTGACCCTGCAGGGAATAGAGTCGGAAACCCACAAGGCAGCAGCCTCAGATCCAAGGCCGCAGCACCGGTGACCGGCACAGCCGAGTTAAAAGCTGCAAACACTGGCTCTGCGGCAACCACAGTAGCCGGGTGCGTAGCGGCTTCAGCCCCCCCATGGTCGCAGCCGCTTGACCCACGATAGCTGACAGTCAGCGCTCACCTTCTCCCTCTGGACAGTGGCGGATGAGATGTCCCTCACCCCCTCAATGGAAACATTTCATGCTGTCGCTGGTGAGAACCCGGAACACATTTATAGGAGTCAGGAGCCGACCATGTTGTGAAAGCTCCCTCGGTGATGTGTTCACATTTTTAATTAGATTAGCCAGGGTGAGGCCAAGGGTGAAGGTATTCTTAATCACCACACCGCTCACAACTACCTGGTGCACCTTTTTAACTTCATCATGAAAAATCACCACCGATATGCTCATTAGGGAGGCTGCTTTATCCCCGTATCTGACCTGCTCTTCCAAAGCTAAACAAACCTCCCCCACCCAGCAGCTTACAGTTGGTGTCAGCCTGATAACGCATTGGCGTGTTAGCCATTCCAGTACGGCTTTTTCCTCTGCGGTTGCCCATCTCAGGGGCACCATATTGCCTCCTAATCCCTTCAAAAGCCCCACAAACTACCGGGTGTAACTGTGATGTAACTGTCACTAACTAAAACGTGAATAAACATACAAAAAAGCAACAAAAAAAACAGAATGAATAAACACACAAAGACGCCACACTCTTGTCTATTTCTCTCACAAACCCCCAAAACGTAACCGTGGTTAAATTATGGTACACAAAAGCGTGTATAAATATATAAAATAAGCAAAAAAATAGAATGAATAGATGTGCAAAGACGCCACACACCCCTTCCTGTTCTCAGATCAGAGAGAGGGAGAGAAAATCTCCCATGTCCCATTTAGCTTCAAGGTTGCTGGATTGCTGTCCCTAATTTAATTATCTTTCTATGTATGACAGACCTGTTGTCTGCACTGGCTACCATCCCTGCATACTCTCGCATGCACTGTCTTAAAGCCATTGGGGTGAACTGGCATCAAAGGGTTAGCATTTCAGAAATGATCAAGTTAGTAAGAGTATGTCTGCTTTGTCCATAAAAGCGAAAACAGTGGCATCCCTTCTGGGCAGGTGCGATCTGTGCTCTTATTTGGTAGGCTTTGTGGTGACCCCCCCCCTCTCTCTCTGTGTCTGTCTATCTTTTTGTTTGTCTCTTTGTTTCTCTCACTCTCTCCTTCTTTTCCTCTCCTTTCCTTGCGTCCCTCTTCATTTGTCACCCTGCAATGCAGTTGTGGTGTTTGCCTCAAGGTTGGTGATTATGGAATAGGGCTCCTTCGAGACTCTTCCCTTGTTATTATCCTCAAACAAGCAATTACAGCTTAGTCCCTGAGTGGACAAAAACAGAGAAGCACACCCACAGAAAAGCTCTGGGTTTTTTCAGACCAAGAAACAGCAAAGTTGTCTTCTGGAAGTGGCTGCAGTGCTGTAATGATAGAAGAATTATCCTTTGCATGAAAACCAGTAAGTGGGAGTACAGTAAGCAAGGTTTAAATAGCAGCAATGAAAACAACAGAAGTAAAATTACTATGTTTGACATTTGACGGGAACAAAACACATTTTTTTATTTGTGCAAAGGCATCATAGAGATTTTACTTGTGTCTCGGTTTTGTTGAACAGTAAACCAAGACACAACAGAAAGGACCTTGGGGTAGGTAGCTCTTGTTAACATACTGGGCAAGCGAGAAGCAAGCTGGACTGCCCAGTCCATGGAGCAGCTGAGATGGAATTGAGTCACGGTGAGGCAGACACTGTTGTAAATGATCTCACACCAATGTCTCAGAAAATGTGCTTAAATAATTGAGAAACATGAAGTAATAATTATATATATAAAATAGAATTATTACTTCTTGTTTCTCAACCAATCAAAGCACGTTTGGAAATTCCACAATAAAAAATAATATCAGACTTCATATCAAACATATGAAAGCAAATGTATTGGTATTACAAACCAAGTGCATCTAACATAGTCAAAAATCAACGTGGTGACAATGATTTTGTGTTGGCAAATCATGGATTGAGCTGCGTGGGGATTGCAAAGCCGTACAGGAATGTTAGCAGGCTAACTGGAGAGAGAGAACTAATTGTGAGATTGGGAAAGGAGCTGACAGTGGTTCTTAACCTTGCTGGAGGTGCCGAACCCTGCCGATTTCATATGCTAACTCACTCTACCCTTCTTTAGTAAAAAGCAAAAAAAATATTTTTTTAAATTTAAGACATAAGTATATGTTTTATTGGTGTACTTAATGAATTGTGCATTAATGTCACCTTTTTCGAAGAACAAAACCAAAGCAGTGCATGAACTCACATGAAATGACCTACCTGCAAATCACTGTGACTTCTGCTGTTGTTATTGAGAGACCAGTTCAGATACGCGTGGCTTCACCTTGGCAAGTGCTACTCTTATGTCATTTTCAGCAAAGTCTGTTTCTTTTGTTTTCCATGCAGCTTAAGGAAGTATTCCTTTATTTTTGCCAGTGTGAGACTAGAGTTGTTCAACTTGACACTGCAAATCATGCAGAACGCTACAGTACATGTAAATTCACGTTGCACATATTTGTACGACCACTTTCTTTTTTTGCTCAACATAGTTACTATGAATTAAAATATTAAGAAAGTAATTAGATGACATACCATCATGACAGGCATAAATCGACTACTGAGTGGGCAAAATCCCCTGTAGCACAGGTAGGCTAATCAATGTAGCGTTATCACCTGCAGCCAGTGATGGCTAAGGGGGGTGTGTCATCACGAATTGACACGATGTGTCAAATGTACACAGTGATTCGTGTATGTTCGGCTAAAACACCCGACACCGTCTCCGCCGAACCTCTGAGACCGACTCACTCCGAACCCCTAGGGTTCAATCGAACCTAGGTTAAGAACCACTGAGCTAACGTTAAAGGAAAAGGCACCTGTCAAAAGAGCACGTGGAAAAGACATTTTAGAGAAGTGATAGTTCTGTTAGCTGACTACATGAACTGTATGTAGTTACTTAAGACCATTTTTGTCAGATGCCCGAGGAGCATTTTGGGTAGTACATCGATTGTTCCATTCCAAACGGAAACCATAGCTGGACAGACTGTTTGTGCTAGCCAGCTACTTTAACTCAGAAATTGTTGCCGTTATCTGTGTCGTTCCTGCTGTTTGGACTTTCTGCTCAAAAACATGAAAATTGTTTGAACAGTTATCACACTCTAAAATTATGTTAACTGGGAAATCCATGTCTGCTCTCATCAGACGTCTTTCTTCTGTCTCCTGTTGTCGCTATCTCTCTAACTCATACCCAGACTGACTCTCACTTATTCTGAACAAAATGACGAAACCAAAAGGAAAATCGGAGGATACTAAAGACCAGATGGTCTCTATGAAAGAATTAAAGAGTGATTTAAAGAGCAACTTTGATAAGTTAGGGAGTGACTTTGATAAAAAGTTGGAAGAAAAGCTAAAACCGGTGCTAGACGCCTTGGAAGAAATGAAGGACAAAATGAAGAAAATACAGAAAGACATGGATGAAAAAGACCGAATAATTGTTGTCTTGGAACAGGGACAACAAAGAATGGATGATTTGGAACAAAACATTTGTATAAATGATGTGATCATCACTGGAATTAAAATCAAGCCGAGGAATTAGAGAAATGCTGTGGCTAGCGCTGACATTGAATCTCAGGAGCAACAAGTGAGTTGTCAACTGAGGGATCTGGAGATAACTGTAGATCCGGACCAGATTGAGACACGTTACCCATTACCATCTGGAGGTAGGAGACCACCTGCAGAGCTGATAAAATTCACAATCGTAAACACAAGTTTGCTCTTCTGAAAGGAAAAAATGTCTACATTAATGAGAATCTCACTAAAAAGAATGCTGATATTGATAAAAAAGTTCGACAACTGAAGAAGAATGGGCTGATCAACAACACCTGGATGAACAACTGCAGGATCTTCATCAAAACAAAGGGGTGCTGTTAAAGTGTCTGCAACAAAATGGTTAATTCTTGTATTAACACTGTCTGCTGAAATAGTTTGATATGATCATTAGATTCTTGTGGAGAACACTGGCAAGGTCAATGTCTAGTTTTGACTATCCATGATGTTAACAAACCTTGTGTTCCTAGGAAGAATGTAAACATGGTTATACTCTAGGGTAAAAGGCTAATATCTGGAAGTGGATAAGGGTATGAGTGTATGTCAAAATTCAATGTATGAGCTGGTTGAAGACTTTTAATGTCTAAGTTTGTTGATTACATATTCTAATGAGAGAGATGATTTGTTGATTTAGGGGAAGGGAATCTTACAAGCCAATGACTTCTACCTGTTAACTTTTTTTTTTTTTCGGATGTTGTTGATGATATTTCAACACTGATGAAAGTGAAATATGTTGTAATAACATGTCTGGAAAGAAGAAAAATAAACTGAATAAATAAATAAATAAAATAGTTAATGATGGGCAGATGAAGTCCCATGAAGCATTGACGCTTTTCATCCACATTGGTTCACTGTGGTTCAAAGCTTTATGAGGCTTCATTTGCTCTAATACGACATTTACTGGATGCTAAAATATCAGTTGGCATGAGTTTGAAATGTGTGGCATTTTGCAGAAAGCCTGTGTTTAAAACTGTCAGCAAAAAAAAGAAGATGTCTATTTTTGTGATGTCAGTACACGCGTGTGTGTGTGTGTGTGTGTGTGTGTGTGTGTGTGTGTGTGTGTGTGTGTGTGTGTGTGTGTGTGTGTGTGTGTGTGTGTGTGTGTATAAAATAAAAATCAAACAAATAAATCTATTAATAATTATCCTTGGGCAGGGGCCGGCAACCTTATACGTTCAAAGAGCCAAATTGGACCAAAAAACTCAAATTAAACCTATCCGGAGCCGCAAAAAATTATAAGCTTTATGTGAAGGCAACACAAGCTCTAAGTGTCTATATTAGCCTACTAGCAAATTGATTAACTAGTCTACAAATGCATAATGAGATTCACGATAATTTATTTTCCATGCAGTGCATCCTGGAGAGAATAACGCACCACGTGACCACTCTATTGTACCATATTTGGTGCTTTAAGTTTACCTTCCATTACTATATTACTGTATTATGTTTTGTTGCATTGATTAAGTCTTTAAATCTGCAGCTCACATATCGACGATCGGTCCTAAATACAGTAATCCCCGTTCAGCGTATGATGGTGATGAACATCTCTGGACCCTTTCAGGGAGGGTAGTGAGAGAGTCTCGCTGTACATCCCTGATGAATACTGTCAGCTTGAGCTCCAATGACAAAACAGTGTTTCCGCTCCTGGAGACTTTTATAGAGCATGTTTGGGTAACGTGTTCTAAATGAGCAGTGCTATTACTTTTATTATTTCTTCTTGAGGCTCGTCGCAGTTTACATGTCTGCACAACAGCGCGGTCTGTTCACGTTTAATTGATAATGCTGGAGTTGAATTAATGTCCTGATTTGCTGATTGGTAATGTTGCATGTCCTTTCCTTCCCTGTCTTTGCAGAGAGAAGCATGTCTAACTTTCTGAATTATCTCTGTTTTGTTTTCATTATTTCAATTAATGAGTCATTTGCGTAATCACCATCTATTGGAGATATAATCAGGGGGACTGTTTGTACGTTGGAATCACGTTATTCACAGCGGAAACTCCAGTCAGAGAGTAGGCACCACACAGGGAACAGTTATTTTATGGCATTTAATTGATTATGTGATTATGCCTGGGTCATATCATTGGTTTTCATTTAAAAACCACATTTTTGTCCACTGTGGCAGGTTTTAGGTGATTTTTTTTTGACAATATTCCCCGTTTTAGAAAACACCTGCCTTATATCAAAAAAATGTGATATAAGGTGAGTTTTGACTGATTATATATATATATATATATATATATATATATATATATATATATATATATATATATATATATATATATATATATATAAATATATTGTGACGGCCTGCTGCTGTGTGTTTGGTGGGTGTGTCTGTCTGTGATTGTGATCCGCAGGTGACCAGCACATAGGCGGAGCCCTCTAACTGGGAGCACCTGGCTAGTCCCCCAAATACTCTCCCAGTGAGAGTATTGTTTGGTTCCATCTCTGCTCGCTCTTCTCACCTTATCCAAACACAACTGTTTTACTCACCTTATAATTGGGACTTTTGTTTTGCAGTTATTTTTTTGTAAAATAAATGTATTTTTTTTCCCCTTAAAGGACTGTGTATCTCTACTTTTTGTCATGGCTCACAAGCCGGGTCATGACAAAAGTGGGGGCTCATCCGGAATTCGAACACGGGACCTCTCGCAGTACCCGCCATTGTCACTGCATGAAGACTAGGGGTGAGTGGAGTGAGGTAAGAACTGGATAGGTATGTTAGATAGAGGGGATTGTGCGCTCTGTTTGTGTAGGCACCGAGTTGGCAGTTGCTTTGGCCTGTGGTATTGGTTTGTGTAATGAATATTCATTCTCTGGCTGTATGATGGCAGAGGTATCGGACTTCGTCAACGCTCCGGCAGAGGAGTTTTTGGACAGGTGCACGAAAGACCAGATGTTAAGCATAGCAGCGCACTATGATGTTAATGTTCCTGACAATCGGTTAAAGACTAAAACTAGAGATATTTTGAAAGCAAATCTGAGGGAAATGGGTGTTTTGGCTGGAGGTCCGGAGCAACCACCTGGAATAGTTAACTCTACTGGTTTGTCTCCGCCATTGGCAGCCAGTAGTTTAACATTTGAGCAGCAAAAGGAAATACTGATGTTGCAATTACAACATGATAAAATTAAGTATAATGCAGAAATTGAGAAGCAACTGGCAGTGGAAAAACTGCGATTTCAGTCTGACCAGGCGAGGTTGGGTTTGGAGCAGTACAAGCTTGATTTAATTAGAAGTGGGAAGTTGTCTGCTGATGGTTCTGTTGAGAATGACGGTTCCTCCAGATGTCCTCTGCCTACAGAGGAGAGGTTTGACGTTTTTGGGTGACTTGAAATTATTGCCTAAATTTAATGAGAGGGACCCGGAGACATTTTTTGTAGTGTTTGAGCGTGTGGCAGGCACGAGGAAGTGGCCGGAGTCTGCGCGCACATTGATGCTGCAGTGCGCACTGACAGGTAGAGCGCAGGAGGCTTACTCGTCACTGTCTTCTGCAGATAGTCAAGACTATTCGGCAGTTAAGTCAGCTGTGTTGAAAGCTTATGAGCTGGTCCCCGAGGCTTATCGCCAGCGGTTTCGGACGTGGAGGAACGGAGTTGAGCAGATGCATCTTGAATTTGCCCGTGATCTGACCGTGCATTTTACGCACTGGTGTTCTGCATTGGCGGTGAACACGTTTCACCAGCTGTTTGACTTAGTAGTGTTGGAGCAGTTTAAGAATTCCGTGCCTGAGAATATTGCCACGTATATTGGCGAACACAAGGTGAAGACTGCTGCTGCAGCGGCTGCTCTTGTGGATGATTTTGTTTTAATGCACAAGCGTAATTTTGGGGGATTACGCACTCGCGGTTCCGTTGTTGGGGAGAGTGCTGAGACAGGTGGTGCGTACTCTTTTGTAACTCCAGGCGCGTATTCTGCTGTTCCTCCAAGTAGATCTGAGTTGAAAGATCGTGGCATGAAGAGTTCAGATAAGATCTGTAACTATTGTCATAAAAAAGGGCATTGGAAAGCAGACTGTTATGCTCTTAAAAATAGATCTATACAGAATGGTCCTGCTGGGCAGGAGAAGGGTGTGTGTCTGGCTGTGTCCATGCCTACATTGTCTGCTGTGGATGTAGTGAGTGAGATGCAGGTAAAAGCTGGTGAGCTTGACTCTTTTCTGCCTTTGGTGTCCGATGGCTTTGTTTCCCTGGTGGGTAATGGTGTCAAGGTGCCGGATACGGTACTGCGGGATGCTGCTACTTTTCACTCTTTCATCCAAGCTTCAGTGCTGCCATTTTCAGATGAAAGTGACACAGGGACACAGACCTGTTCCTGTTTTGGGGATGGCCATAAAAGTTCTGCAGGTTCCTTTGCATAACGTTATGCTGTATTCCAATCTGTTTGAGGGCCAGATGGCTGTTGACATGCGTCCGGCATTGCCAATTGGGGGCATTACACTAATTTTGGGGAATGGTGTGGCAGGAGGGTGTGTGTGGGCTGGCGTTCCGCCTCCTCCTGTGGTTTCAGCGGTTCCGCTGGTAAGAACGCAGCCTGATGACAGCGAAGTGAACTTCCTAGAGGTCTTTACTGCATGTGCGGTAACACGCTCCATGGTGCGTAACAACTTGGATTCTGCATCTGCTTCTGTGAAGTTGGAGTCTAGTGCTTCAGAGTTGTGTGCATTTTCATTATCTGATACCCTCCTCTCAGTGTTTTTCCGCTTAAAGGACTGTGTATCTCTACTTTTTGGCATGGCTCACGAGCCGGGTCGTGACAATATATATACACTTATACAGTTCCAGACACTATCCAGTGAGGGTTTTTAGGCAAGACCCTGAATGCTATACCAGCCTACCTTAGTCACGAGCGAACACAATAACGACAGAGTCATACCGGCTCAGACGTCAACAAGGTCCGCGTCAGTTAGAGAACCAGGGCAATCTGATGAGAAATGGGTTACTGGAACAAGACACACACGGACAAGGGCGGAGAATACAGAGTTGTTGGAAAGCTACTATATGAGTAATCCAAGAGCGAGGGGATATATGGGGCGGATGTTGGACCAATGGATGCTTCGAAACCCACATTCAAGGCTAACAAAGAAACATCTGTTGGCCCAGTGTTCCAACATTCATAACCAAAAACAGCTATCACAACTAGAGATCGACGAAATACTACAACAATGCTACAGCAAAGGGACACCAGGTCAGCGGGGGGATTTCACCCCCCCCACACACACACACATACAATCCGAAATTGGGTACCAAGCCCCAAGAGACATCGACAGCCTCAATACAAGAGTCACTGACCTGAGAAGGAAGATCGTGACCGTGCTGGAAACCTGGAGCCTCCGACAAATACGGAAGCTGAGTTGTAAAGTACCTTCAGAAAATGTACTAGAAGATGTGAATGCAATAAGAAACATCCCCACATGGAACATAACTGAGACCAACAAGCTGAGTCACAGTACAGCACCAGTAATCCTCGAGATGCTGGGATATAACATTATTACAGGGCATAACAAGCAATGTCTTCCATAGAAGAGATGGTAAGAGGCCAAGATAAAGGCGACACAGAGAGAAGTCGGCCAGCTAGCTGAGCTGCAAAAAGAGAACATGGTGAATAAAGGTGTGCCCAGGTAATACAACAAGCTCTCCATACCTGAAGACCATACCTCAAAACTGCCAGAGACTAACAACTCTGGCTACCCAACTGAAGAGATACACCAAAGAGACAGAGGCCAGGAGAATAAGCAAGACCTTCTCCACTCAACCAGCAAAGGTGTACTCTCAGTGGCAGGGAAATCACAGCAGCCGGTCAGACCCAACAAGAGCTGAGGTGGAGAAATACTGGAAGGGCATATGGGAGTGAGAAGCATCACACAACACCAATGCCCAGTGGCTAGTGGACCCTCCCAGAACAAGAACCAGTAACTATCTCAATGGCAGACATCCAAGAAAGAGTGTCAAAGATGAAGAGTTAGTCAGCACCGGGCCCCAATATGATCCATACATACTGTACCTGCTAAAGAAGCTGACAGCACCCCATGAGCGCCTAGCAACACAGATGAACCAGCTGCTAAGGCATGGGACGCACCCAGAATGGTTGACTGAAGGCAGAACAGGCATGAAAGATCCACAGAAGGGATCCATCCCATCCAACTACCAGTCAATAACCTGTCTCTGTACAACATGGACACTCCTGTCAGGCATCATGTCGGCTAAGATGAGTTGACACATGAAACAATATATGAGTGGGGCACAGAAAGGAATTGGTAGTAACACCAGGGGAGACAAGCACCAGCTACTAGTGGACAGAGCAGTCCACAGAGACTGTAAGAACAGGCAAACCAACCTGTGCACCGCTTGGATTGACTACTAGAAAGCCTACGATTCAATGCCACACTCGTGGACACTGGAATGCCTGGAACTCTATAAGATCCACAGGCCACTAAGAATCTTCATCAAGAATTCAAGGGGAATGTGGAAAACAACCCTGGAGACTAACTCCAAGCCAATTGCCCAAGTTAACATCAAGTGGGGCATATACCAAGTGGGCTATCACCTTGGCATATACCAAGGGGGTGCACTATCACCACTGCTGTTCTGCAAAGGCCTGAACCCCGTCAGTCACATCATCACAGGAAAGGGCGGGAAAGGTACATGAAGGATGGCTAAAAATACCTTGGAATCACACAGGTTAATGGCAATCATGAGAAAGTCACAAGGAAGTCCAAATACCTCCAGTGAGTAAGGCAAGTCCTGAGAAGTCAGCTAAATGGTAAGAACAAGGTCCGAGCCATCAACATGTATGGACTGCCAGTCATCAGATACCCCGCTGGGATCATAAGCTGGCCAGAGGAGGAGGCAGAAGCCACAGATCAAGACTAGAAAGCTCCTCACCATGCATGGAGGGTTTCACCCCAAGTCCAGCACCTTGAGGCTTTACACTAAGGGAAAAGAGGGAGTCCGAGGAATAGTGAGCATCAGGGCCACTGTCCAGGATGAAACATCGAAAATCCAAGAGTAAATCAGGAAGATTGCCCCAAAAGATGAATTGCTCAGTGAATGCTTTAGACAGCAGAAACAGGAGGAGGTGGAGGAGGAGGAGGAGGAGGAGAAGGAGAAGGAGAGAACATGGAGGGACAAGCCCCTACACTGCATATACCACCTTTAGATAGAGGAAGTGGCTGATATCAAGAAGACCTACTAATGGCTGGATAAAGTTGGCAGACAGCACAGAGGCACTGATCATGGAAGCAAAAGAACAGGTCCTAAGTACAAGAGCAATAGAGGCCAATATCTACCATAGTAGATCTGACCCAAGGTACAGGCTATATAAAGAAGCCCCAGAGACAGTCCAGCATGTGGTAGCAGGTTGCAAGATGCTACCGGGTCAGCATACATAGAGAGGCACAACCAATTAGCTGTGATAGTGTACAGTGTACCCAGTATGGACTAGAAGTACCCAAATCTAAATGGGACATACCACCAAAGGTGGTTCAGAACAATAAGGCTACAATCCTGAGGGACTTCAGCTTCCAGACTGACAAACAGCTGCTGGCTAACCAATCGGACAGAGTGGCGGTGGACAAAGAGCAGAAGAGAGCAGTGGTGATAGATGTGGCGATTCCAGCTGACGCCAATATTAGGAAGAATGAACATGAGGAACATGAAAAGATTGAGAAGTATCAAGGGCTGAAAGAACAGGTGGAACAGATGTGGAAGATCAAGGTTAATGTGGTCCCCATGGTAGTAGGAGCACTTGGGGCAGTGACCCCCAAACTGGAAGAGTGGCTCCAGCAGATTCCTGGAACAACATCTAAAGCTTCAGTCCAGATGAGGGCAGTCCTAGGAACAGCTAAGATCCTGTGCAGAACCCTCAGACTTCCAGGCTTCTGGTCGAAGACCCGAGCTTCAGGGTGACAGATACCAGTCAACGAGGTACCCCTCTCACTGACAGTTACATTGAGTAAACAGGAGACAGTAGGGTGTCTTCTCCCTTTGAAAGTCGGAATATTTACTTCCCTTACAAAACATGATCCCCATCGGGCAGCTTAGGGCTTCCATGGATTGCTTAGATTTCTATCAAATCTGATCTGGCCAAGCCTCACATACTGCTAAAAGAGTTTTATTGCAACCTCTCAAAGATGTGTTGAGAAAGGATCATCCGTGGTGCCGATGGAGGTTCCTTCTCTTTCTGCATCCTGAAAGGATTATTTAATGAGCATCACTAATTGTTGCTTGGCAGGTGTGGCCAGGCTGATGGGGCCATAAAACCATGCCATCTCACTCAGTAGGAGGCTCCAGGTGAGAAGGTCAGAGGTACTTTTTTTTCTGATTTCATCTTTAAGCAGATCCAGCCCGGTTCTCATCTGTTGTCATCTATGAAAACATGAGGAAATTTGAGAACTTTCCTCTTTGAAAAGTTCACCAAAATCAGCACACAGACTTTGTCCGATTTGGGTTCATATCCCACTCCTTCCATCTTAAATGGAGAACTATGCATCTTTTCCTGTGGCTGATCAGAAGATTGATGTTCTCTGGATGGACCAGCTCTTCTGCAGCCACGTCAGGAAAGATCCTTTGTACTTTCTGTGGAGTGACAGCCTGAGTTATCTCCGTAATACAAACCATTTGCACGCACGGACTTGTGTGCGATATTTTTTTTTAGAGAGCTTGGGAGCTTACTTTTAAGACATGTTACCCAACATTTTTTAGAACATCCTCCTCTCAGGTTGCTTAGAGTCTGCTCCACCCCTTGGATGAGCTTGGTTGCTTTTGTGTTTTTTTTTACCCCTTTATGGGAGTAGGTCCTGTACCTCTTTGAAATCCTCAGGACAATTTTCGCCTTTCTCTCAAAGCAGTGATAGAGGTAGCTTCACATTTCACCTACTGACGCACAGCTGGACAGAACCAAGTCTTTCTTAACTTTGTCAATGAGACTTGCTAGGAGGTGGAACCCTGAGATATCAGCAATCCTCTGTGGGTTTTGAAGCTGCTCTGGCTCTTCACACTCAACCTTCCATTGGTAGTAGTCAGTCATATCTCATGAGAATGTGGACAGGCATTCTCTGTCATGACTGTCATCTGTGGTCTGAATTCATACACTCCAGTAAGCATGGTAGGGAAACAGCAATGGCAAAAATAACAGTAAAATAGTGGAAACAACAGTTGAAACTGAAAGTAGCAGTGGGAATAGTGAAAGTAGTAACAGTGGGAGTATCAGCAGCAGCAGCAGGTAATAACCTTAAGGTTTGAGAAATTAAAGATTCCACTTTTGTGCACACACATCACAATAATAATAATAATATTTAAAAAAATAAATAAATAATAATAATAGAAATAGAATGGGGCGGCAGTGGCTCAGTGGTAAAGCGGGCGGTAGAGCAGGTCATCCTATGATTTAATATCGGCGGTTCGATTCCCACTCCCGCCCCCCCCAAAAATACCCGGAGGTGAGCTGACAGTGGGAGGTGTCAGCTCATCTCCGGAGCACTGCTGAGGCACCCTTGAGCAAGGTGCCGTCCCCTTTACAAATTGCTCATTTGAGGCGCACCAAGAAGGAGCTGCCTGCCACTCTACCTCCCCTGCATGCCTACAGGCCCCTTTGTGTGTGTGTGTGATACAGGGGCCTGTACTCACAAATATATATGTATGCATGTGTTTGTAATCAGTAGCTAGAGTGTGCATTCTTAATTTCCCTTCGGGGATCAAACCAGTATATAAAATTAAAAAAAATTAAATTAAAAATTAGAAGAAGAAATATAAAGCCTTTTATTGTCACTATACATGGTATAATGAGATTTGGGCAATTCCTTGCAGTGCAATAATTTACAGTACAAAAGAGTAAGAATAAATACAAATGCAGTCAACCCTCGGTTTTCGAACATAATCCGTTCCAAAAGGCTGTTCGAAAAGCAAGTTGTTCGAAATCCGAAACTATTTTTCCTATTATAATATAAATAACTTTAATCCGTTCCAAGTCTAAAAAACAACTTTTTCTTAGTTTTTTTTTACTATTTTACACTATAAACTGCACTGTATACTGTTTACCATAAATAAAAAGGGGTAGAAATAGACACTGTGTTTTATTTTAATAAAAGATATCCTATCGAACTTTGAACACGAATGCGCTACGGAGGAAGCATCCTGGGCATTCAAGTTCGCTCGGTTCCCGAGCGAGTTGCGTTCAGGTACGCTCGGCTTCTTTCAGTTTGGTCGAGAGCCGAATTTTGGTCGAGTTCAGAGACGTAAAATTCTTGGATTTTCTGGTCGAAAACCAATTTGGTCAAGAACAGAAGCGTTCTAAAACCGAGGTTTATATACATTTGTTACGCTTCTGATTGTTTACAGGTGTATACATCGAATTTACAAGAAGTGCCATGTGCAGCACGACGTATTGCATGTGCCCGATTGAGGAATTTCAAAGTATGTGTGTGTGTGTGTGTGTGTGTGTGTGTGTGTGTGTGTGTGTATGTGTGTGTGTGTGTGTGTGTATGTATGTGTTATTAATACATGCAAAAGCAGTCAGGGAAAAAAACCACCTGTGTTCAAGTTGGAAATAAAGAGTTTTTCATTCTGTTACATAAAAGAGACTTAATTGTGGTTTTTTTGGAAGTTCGGACCCAGAGTCCACATATATGGACATGATTTTTCTCTAAAAGTACATCGGATCAAAGGATGATGCTTTCATTTTTCTTCTAATTAGGATCCAATAGGCCCAAATATCAAAAAGAAATAAAAAATGCATGTTAAAAAACAGCTTGAGTCTGAGGAGTGGAATTGATGAAGAATGTTTTCTGTGACTACTTTGATCCAAAGCTTTAGTGTAAAGAAATATTTTTAAAAAATGTGTATGGATAGGCTTGGAGGATTTTTTTTACTTTCTGTTTCCTACGTTATGCTTTCGGTTTACACATTGAAGCATTGTGGTCTGGCAAGTATTATCGCCTTTTCCACAATTGCTCTCTCTTGTATGTTTTCCCTTCTCTCCTATTTGCTTTCTTGAGATTACATCACAGCCATTACCTCACTGCACAACATAATCAAAACACACTCACTGTGATGTTGCCATAACAATGTGTTCCACTGGCTCTGAGCCTTCTTTGGCTCATTGAGCACCAACACAGTCCATTACTCATCACGAGAGGTTGCAGGTCTCTCACTGCTACCCCTCCTCTGCTGCAATGATAACAGACTGATTTTCATGTGGAACTCCAGAGAGGAGAATTAATTCACCAGATGTACTGAATTTAATGTGCAAATGAAGCTTGGGAAAGCTTCTCATAGAGTAATAGTTCTCCCTGAAAAGTATGACATCAAGATTGAAAATTAAGAAAACTTTAGTTTTAGGCTTTGTTACTTTATGGAGTTGTGATGAAAAGATCGAAGTTAAAAAGTTGTCAATAGATATGAGCTGAACAGCTCCCAGTCTTACAGACTGAAGTACTGCTGTAAATAATGCAGAGGGAGGATTTCAACAACCCAATGATGATGAAAAACATCATCAACAAACAGAGGCCATAGGACATTCTTAATCTACAGTAATTCAAAAATTCAGTCAGCTATGGTACAGAGTACAGTTCAAAACTGCACAAGATTTTACATACATATATATCAACTAGAATGAATAAAAGATTGATTATTAGTATAATAATAATAATAATAATAATAATAATAATAATGAATACTATGATGATGATGATTATTATTATTATTCGTATCATCATTATTATTATTATTGTTGTCGTTGTTAAACAGACAGGGTAATAGACAGGGGTAACAGACAGGGGTTAACAGGGAAGCACATACAGCTCTCACATATGTCAGTCACTTTACAAGTTTCAAAGGTTTTACGTTCAAGCTTTTTCCTGCCTTGCAGTGCAAAACTTGTTTAGAACAATATATAAACATTATTTCATATTAGAAGTATGAAACTCATTATGGTTTGAGCTTGTTTCTTCCAATTGAGGCAGCGTTTCTTCTGATGCACATCACTTATGTAATGCCCAGTGTCCTCATTTGAGGACAGCAAAGTTCACGACGTTCTATAGCCCACAATTGCAAGTCTATTTCAAAAATAAGAAAGAAAGCATATAAATAAACCCTTCTGGACACTAGTCACTGAATAGCAGTATACGCAGATCAAAACTAAAGAAAATAGTGGTAATCATCTTCATCGATCTCCAGAAGTGGATTTTTGTCAAATTTCCATGGAGTCTTTCTTGTGCTTCATATTATATAAATGAGAATTTTGCATCATATATTGATGAATTAATATGTTGTTATTACCTCACATCATAATGTTGTTCTATAACCAATCCTTGTCATTATTTTAATAGTTTTTTATGCTGTCCTTAAAAGAGGACGGTGGGTTAAAATGTTTGTTTTTTTAAGACAGAGTACATGTGGGTGAATGAGAGGGACCCAAGTGGAAGAGTGAGGTTACAGGGATCAAGAAAAGGGAGGATTCTAAGTACTAAGGGTCAACAGTCCAGAGCAATGAAGAGTGTGGAAAAGAGGTGAAGAAGCGTGTACAGGAAGGATGGAACGGGTGGAGAAAACCATCACTTGTGATGTGTGATAGAAGAGTTTCAGCTAAAATGAAAGGAAAGGTGTACAAAACTGTGGTGAGACTAGCGATGTTGTTTTGTCTAGAGATGGTGTCACTGAGGAAAAGACAGGAGACAGAGCTGGAGGTAGCAAAGATGAAGATACTGAGGTTCTCTTTGGGAGCGACCAGGATGGATAGGATCAGGAATGAGTACATCAGAGGGACAGTACATGTTAGAGCAGGGGTCACCAACCTTTTTGAGGCTGAGGGTTACTTCAGGGGCACCGAGTAGTAGGAAGGGCTACACAGGACCTGTTTGCTACAAACCTCCTAAATAACAAAACTGCATGGATAACTAACGTTATAATACTGGTATTAAAATAGCAGTAGTTGTTCTAACACTATGTAAAGTGATTGTTCACATATCAGTTATTATTTTTCACAATTATTAGCAGTTTATATAGCATTAACAATCACCTGCTGTATTTTTAATGCAAATGATCACTTCTATCATTTTTAAGACAAGAAAACAACACTTTCTCATCTGAACAATAATTCTTTCTGAACTTAAATTTTTGTGCAATATTTTTGATGAAGATTGCTGCAGTTTAAACAATTTTAAAAAATTGTCTCTGTGATTCGTCAGTTCATTTACAATGAAGGTGAGAGGCCTGGCAATGCAAGCTCCTCACCAGTGCATTGCAATCTAGTGAATAATTTGACACTGTAATCCTCAGTGAATCCTGTAAATGTGCATCAGTCAGGCGTGTTCTGTGTTTGTTCTTGATGAAGTTCATGTTAGAAAGGCTGATTCATAGAGATAAGTTGAACCAAAAAAGCAGGCAGTTTTCACAGCTGCTGTGCATACACCACTACATTTGTCCTTGTCCACAAGGCACCAGAAGTTTGGTGCAGACTGATGAGCTTTGAGGTGGAGGTCATTTTGTAGCGTTAGGATTGCTATCTCTACCTCTCCTGCGTTCAAATTGAACAAAGAACTGAGCTGCTCAGCAGTGGATGTCAAGTCTACTTGTATGAAAGTATTTGTAATTAATGACACAAATGGTTCAAGCTGCTCAAGTCAGAAAACTTTTTGGCTTTTGCTTTTCCCTTCAGGGGTCGCCACAGTGGATCAATTACCTCCATCTAACCCTGTCTTCTGCATCCTCTTCCAGGGCTTTGAGCCAGAATTTTTTGCCAATCGGTTCGTTCCGAACAGAAACGGAATTATAACGTTTCTGGTTTTGCGTTCCACCCATAAACTGACGTACCTGAACCGGTTAGAACAAAAAAATAAGGTTCCTGAACCGGTTAATAACGTTCCTTGTAAATATAAATATGTAGGTGCCGTATTTTGCGCACCATAAGACACACCTTAAAATTTCTCAAAAATCAACGCTGCGTCTTTTAACATTAAGCGTCTTATATGTACACTGAGTTCCAAAATCTGTAAAAATGTTTTTTGTGTGACTTTAGTCAACGATCCGCCAGATCGGCCATTGTCCACCGACTTAGGACGTATTACGTCACTATGTACGCCGGCAGTGATGGACCAATTAGAGAACATGACGTGAGGCCACGTCCGGCAAACATCTGGTAGGTATCGGTATAGGGTATATGCCGGTACTGTACCGCAGGTATTCTGTTAACCACATTTGTTTGGCTAAAGACCCCCGACAATGACGTCAGCGAAGAGACACGCTTACGATGCAACACATAAACTCCAGGCTATCAGTTCTGGTTGTTCCGGTTCACGTAAAGAGACCAGGTGGATTTTTTCACGCTTCGCCATCTCTTGATCTGTGACTCCATGCACGCCCACACCACCGCTTCTGTCAAAAACCACGTCAAGTGGCTGAATTTGGAGCTTGTCATCATCCTGGGGGATTAACGAAAGAACTCCAACCGCTGGACATCGGTGTAAACAGAGCCTTTAAAGTTAAGCCGCGTGTGTCGTGGAGCGATGGATAAGAGATGTGAACACACTTTTAGCAGGACTGGAGGCAGTGCCGAGGCGTTACAACCTCACAATATGTGCGTGGATTGTGGATCCTGGACTAACGTGTCTGCTTCGACTTTTGTCCGATATGTTTCGCAAAAGCCGGCATCATTACCGGACAGACACCCGGAAATCAGACGGTCAGTGATAGTGAAAATAGTGAGCTATTCAATGCAGACTGAAGATGAGGACTTCGAAGGATTTAGCACAGATTTATCAAAAATAAAGAAATAAAAACATATTTAAAAAATAATGTTGGTGTATTTTTTTGAATTTAAATACGTAGTACAACACTGTTCAACCATAGTCATTTTTTTGCTTCCGTTAGCTAGCGTGCACCGAATAAGGTGCACCATGCGTCCGGTTAAAGTACAGAAATAAACTCCGTTATTTAGACTGCGCCTCTTTATACAATGAGCCGAATGGTGTGCAAAATACGGTAACTTAAGGACTTTTAAATTGGTAATTAAGGCAATTAGTTAATATACTATAGACTATAATTATAGATATATCCCTACCCTACAGTAAACAGTACCACAGCACTACACCTGTGCTTTATGCAAGTTGTATCACTGTAGTTAAGGCCTCCTACTTAGACACTACATAACAAAAGACAAGAATAACTTCCACCATGTCCTTTATTGATGAACAATAGATCTTCATTGTGCTTCTCCCACAGCCCAATATTGCTACATAGCACTGGCAGCATGGGGACACACTGCAAGGAAAATGACTGCAGCCAATGAGTTAATGTCTAAATCATACATTTTTAAGATTAACATACTGCAGTGTTTACCTGTTATGATTAAATAGTGACTGGGAGAACTTCCTTTCTTAACTACTGCTGATAGCCGTATTACCCGCTACTTCTCTCTGCTCTTATCCCGCTTCCAGTGAATGACAGGAAGTGAAACATCAGGTCTTTTTTTTTTTTTTCAAGAACGGTATTAACCGATTTACAATTATTTTCTGTTCCGATTCTGTTCCTGTACATTACAAAATATAAAGTTTTTGGTTTCGTTTTCGTTCCTGCCAAAATACCAAAAGTTTCCAGTTTTCCTTTTCATTCCATGAACCGGTTCAAAGCCCTGTCCTATTCCATCACACCAACTACCTTCATGTCCTCTTTCACTACATCCATAAACCTCCTCTTTGGTCTTCCTCTTGGCCTCCTGTCTGGCAGTTCAAAACTCAGCATCCTTCTACCAATATATTCACTATCTCTCCTCTGGACATGTCCAAACCATCTCAGTCTGGCCTCTCTGACTTTATTCTCAAAACCTCTAACATGTGCTGTCCCTCTGATGTACTCATTCCTGATCCTATCCTTCCTGGTCACTCCCAAAAAGAGCCTCAGCATCTTCACCTCTGCTATCTGCAGCTTGGTCTCCTGTCTTTTCCTCAGTGACACTGTCTCTAGACTAAACAACATCGCTGGTGTCACCACAGTTGTGTACACCTTTCTTTTCATTTTAGCCAAAACTCTATCAAAACTTCTATCACACCTGACACTTTTCAAGCCAGGTCTTAATAGTCTGTGATCAGGGGTAAAACTGTGGCAGGTGTGTCTGGGATGATTGGACGCAGGTGTGGGATCTGCGCCACGGGACACCGAGCGCGAGGCTGAGGGCGGACCCCGTACCGGGTCGTGACAGATTCAGGTGAGTGTTTCAAATTCAAATTGGTAAAAGGATCATCAATGACATTATTTAAATGCACATTTGTTTATTTACCATGTTAATTTCATCCATTTCTATTTTTATTGTTTTTTACTTTGTCAGAGCAATGAGGTTGGTGGGAGTTACCACATTGACAAAGAGGGTCTGAGGAGGAGTCTGGCATTGCTGGAAGACCGTGGCATTAACCTTGACTACATTGTCATGGACTATCAACCGCAAATTTAGAAGTTCCTCAGGGGGAAACATATCACTGAGTATTACGATGTGTGGCACTTTGCAATAGATATTTGTCCCCATTATCATGTGCATCCACATAGTATGTGTTCCTGAAAATGCATTATGCACAAAGCACTTTGTACTGCACATTCCATGAGCGACATGTTAGAAAATTAGTCTCCTTTCAGTGGCATTTTAAAGCTATGAGCTAGTTAGTGTCATGTTTTGAAAAAGGTTATGAAATGCTGCAGTTGACTGATCATTGTATTTACTATCAATATTAACTTTAGGTATTGCAAAGAAATTAGACAAGATCAGTAAGAACAAAGACACTAAAGAACACTAAAGAAGTGGATGACAGTATATATGCTTGTATAAACAAGCATACATACTGGATTGCATCAACGTCATCCACCGGGCCAGAGAAAAACGCCAAATGGGCTTCAATCCTCAACCACGTATCGGACATCCACACCCATGATGACTCTACCCCAAGTGCCTCCATGAGGATCACCAGACACAGGACATTACTAAATGGCTCAAAGATAGTATTGTACTAATAAACCAAAAGCTACTTCATAATCCTCATTCAGTGACCACATTTTGTCTAAAAGACAACTACACCTAGTAATTCATTCATTCATTTTCTTCCGTTGTTGCCGCCTCAGCAGGTCATGGGGAGCTGTAGTTTATCCAGGCAGGCACAGGGCGTGCCGCGGGGCAAACTCTGGGCACGACACTAGTGCACCGCGGACACTTAGTATTGTGCTTAGAAAATTGTTGCAAAGAATGTCAAGTAAAATTCTTCTCTTTTTTTTAATCTTCCTCTTCCCGGGTCGTGGGCATTGCTGGAGTCTATCCTAGCAGACCATGGATGAGAGATGGAAGGGACACTCCAGACATATATCGTGGAGCCATACGAAAGAAACTACCATTCACACACATTCCCGAACCTATGGTCTATTTTCAATACATATTTGTTGCATTTTGTATTTATTTATTATTTTTATTGTTTCTAGGTGCTGTGCCTTTCAAACTCTTACAAAGTGTTTTGAGCAACAACAGAACTTTGAAGGATGTGGCAAAACCGAGCCCTCACCACCAGACTTCATCTTTAGAGGTTTTCCACAGTTTAACACTAGAACTCCTGGCCTTTTCTGAACTTTCAAGAGCTAAGTCACTGCTAGCCAAAGGTGCCTGGTATGCTAACAATTCATTTGCAAATGTGGTTGACACCACTCAATCTAAATGCAAATTCCAATTGTTTAGAAAGCACAATTTAGCATTAGGTATTCTCTCTGGGCCCTGGCCAGTGTGGGGGGGTGGAGGTAGGGCTGAGAGACCAGGAGAGCCAGAAATTCATCTAAAAGCAAAGGCCACAACCAGTGGATGTGTTTTACAATATGATTGACAAGGCAGCATTGAATGCGTATGTACTGTAAGGAGCATTCACCGGGAAGAAGGAGAGACAGTGGGATTTCCTGAAGAAGTTGGCAAACTCTCATATTGGTGCAACAAAGGCACGAGAGGAAGAATTGCTTCGGCAACAACCTCCCTCACCTGGCCCCTGTCAGGTGAACAGTCAATGTAAAAACAACCACCCCACCCTACGATGTATTCACTGTTATATGTACGAATGTGGATCATGTAAAAAGGTGGTGCTGTGGGAGAGCCAGCACTGTGATACACAGTGTACTCAATCACCAGAGCAGCAAACACACACACGCAAATAATTTCCTTTTCAACCCAGTCAAGGTGGATGACCGCCCTCCAAAGTCTGGGTCCTGCCCAGAGTTTCCTCCTCAATGAGGGAGTCTTTCCCTGCCACTGTCGCTTATTCTTGCTCATGGAGGGTTCTGTTGTTTTTCTCTGTTATCGATAAATAAAGGAAAAAACCCTTGTGTATTGATCTCTTCCGAAGACGTTTGTGTAGGTTCTCAGTTATTCGGGTCATGGTTATCCAAAGCTGTTAAAATCAATCCACTGGACTTGGATTCAAGTTTCTTGAAACCTAAAGGCCACTGGATTGTTTGAGACAGCTTTGGATCTCTTCCTAAGATGACAAAGTGAGAAGGCCACTGGATTGTTTTAGACAGCTTTGGATCTCTTCCTAAGCTGACAAAGTGAGAAAGTGATTGGATTCCCTTGACGAGGCTCAGCATGTCCTCATTTACGTAACAATAGCGATGGTTCACAGGTGATTAAAGTTGTAGATAAAAACCTTCTTGCCAGTTGGCTCGGTTGTAGGGAATGAGCACCCTTCGAGCCAAATGGCTCGGCCATAGGTGTTCTAGTGTTAATCCTTTGGTTTGCACCAAAGAATATTGTTTTGCCCTTTATTGGAATGCTTTGCAGGTACCTTAAGCAGGAGTTACTCCTTTAAGAGATGCAGCCTAATCTGTGTTTTATTATGATCATCTGTTAATTTTTATCTTCTGTGAACTTCCAGACTCTATCTGGTTGCGATGTACTTCTATGAAAATGCAGACAGGCCACAAGCCAAGACCCAGGGAGGTGTACCCCTCTACAAGATCCATTTTCCAAAGGTTCTGAAAGCAGAGTCAAACCTCACAAGACGAAGCCAGCTATCTGTTAGTGTTGCAATATTTTAATATTTCAAACAAGCCTGTTTTGAAATTATACAGGTAATAGCTTACAACAAAACACAGTAAAAAGTAACCACACAAATAAATAAATTAGTTCCAAGTACCAGAATGTATTTTGAACACAACTTTTCTAAACAAAGAAATAAATCAACAAATATAAATAAAAGTAAAGATATATGTCCGTGTTTTATTGAACAGGTTTTGTAGCTGACATGATGGATCTCTTATTTGACAAAGTCTTGGTGGACCCCATGGCATACACAAATGAGATGTTGGCTATTCTTGTCCCAGAGAATCTGTTTTCCCAGTATGAGTTTCCGGACAGAGAGGAGGTCATTGCCAGCTATGTGACAAGGTTTTTTATTTTTATTTTATTTAGTAGTTGTTGTTTTTTTTCTTTCCAGACATGTTATTACAGCAGACTTCACTTTCATAACTTTTGGAACATCAACAACATCGGAAAGGATAAAAAATGTAAATTATTTTATTTTGGTACATTGTTGCTTTGAATCGTCCATTCAGTCCAATAGACGTGTGTGTTTGCACACGTCTTTATTAGTTCACTGTCTTGTTTGCTGCACAAAGGTCACATTGATATTTTTCCATAGGCATGACACATGTAGTTTAATAAGCCATAACAATCTGAGATATTATCATTTGCGTCAGAAATATAACCTTGCAAAGTTTTTGAAAGCTTTTAAAAGGCGGATAGAGTTCCTAGACTCAATTGAGACTCAGTCTAAATCCAGCGTAGTGGACTTCGTCCTCAGGAAACTTCCGGCGTATGCAAAGGACCACACAGGCTGGAATGATGACCCGGATTCTGCGCCCTAAGTAGCCCCAGCACCAGCCAGCAAAGGTGCGATAGGCCAGATGTCTGCACCATCTACAGAAAAAGGACACACAATTATTTATTTCACAATGTTTTCAATACTGAGTATTACAACTGTTGTTGATTTCCTGATACGATGGCCCTGTGTTTTCTTTATTGTTATTGTTATTGTCTTATTTGTCGTAAACAAATAAGCGCAGGATGGCAGGACTCAAGTGCACATCAATGAGCGGTAAAACAGAAAAACAAGGTTTATTACAAGCAAGAGTTGGTATACAGGCAAGGCAGTCAATCCAGGCAGAGGTATCCAAGATGGTAGGCAAAAAGGCAAGGTCAAAACACTAGCAAGGTTTAAACACGATAACGATAACAAGAGCTATGAAACAAGGCTGGAACGTGAGCTATGAACTACAACGAACTAGCGACGAGACATAACTGTAATTTTTATTCTGTGACATTTTTCAAAGAACGACTTACCGGTGTTTTCGTTTCAGACGTGGAGGGCCATACTCAGCCCTCAGTACGTGACCGGCCATTTGTAGGGTGTACACGTTTAGGCACACAGGGTGGAACCCAGGATGTTGAGTCATGCACAGAACCTCATCAACTTCCTGAAGACGGCTCCTAACCTACAGTGAAAAACATAGTAAAGGTCATTAGAATTTATAATTGTAAAAGTAGCCAAATAGAGACATAACTTTGTGGTTTAGCTGTGAGCTTGCTACCTGTGGTATCTCCAAACAGCAGATATTTTCTGCTTCTGTGGGCATCCGTTCAGTGTCCACAGGATCATCTGTACAATAAACAGAAGGTGAAGACATCTCAAAATATGGTAAATAAAGGGATCACTGTGCAATCTGGCTACACCAATTCACGATTCACTTGGTGTAAGTATGGCTAGTGTTAGCTCCGTGTGTCATGTCACAGAGGACTGCCTCAAATTTTTTGCAGCTTAGTAATGGGTTAAATTCAATTCGATATAAAACTAAAATAACTGCCATGACCAGACTGATAATATCCATCAGAAGCACCATCAGCCTTTACTGTCACATACAGAGGTACAGCAACATTTTAACAGTCAACACATCCGTACATAAGACAGATAGGACATTATACTGTGTGATAAGAGGCAGGAGTAGAAAAAAAGTAGCTACCGGATGATGCTCCGGTCCTGTGAGGACGTAAGTTACAAAACACAGGACAGAACCAACTAAGTAACGTTCACACGTATTAACCATTCAGAAACGTCCTGCTGCAGCTGCACAGTCGGTGTTTCTTCAGGAGCCTCCACTTCTGGGTCCGACTCAGGGTCATAAATGTACGGCGACAGACTCGGCCCTCCAAACGCCATGGGGATAAGAAATCTAAAACCAGTCAGTGTCCCATTAGCCCAACGCTATCCTTCAGAGAGGCGTGACCCAGGTGAAGTAGGTGTTGACCAGCAGAGCTCATTAGCATGCTACAGCCGGAGGCCTGAAACGAAGCGTTTTGTGAGTAGCTCAGATGACCGATTTTGAAAAGCTGATATTTAGGACCACAGATCACTTTGGGTCACAATATTTGGGAATGCAGTCTAGTTGGACATCTGGCAGCTGAATGACATAAAGTTAAAAAACAGAATATGGGACCTTTAACATGGCACACACAAGTCTTTCGTCTCCTATCAGGGGTTCTAATGAAGTAATCGGTATGTCTCAAGCGATCACACACTTCATGTGGACCAGAAAATTTGGCAGAGAGGTACGAGCCGAGGAATGGCAGTAACACCAAAACTTTGTTACCTTGTTTGAAACATCTGTGTCTGAGAAGAAGCGAGAGCCTCTTTTGCCATGGAGTTGGCAAGATGTAAACATTCACGGAAATCACTTACAGTAATTTAGTACAGTTTTTCTCGAATATGTTTCGGGCAACAATAATTAATCTCTCAAAGATTTAAGCGGCCCGCGAGGAATATGACCAAAAACAAGCGCTGCGGAACTAAATCCTAAGGATTCCTGAACTGCTTCACGAGCAGAAAACAACATGAATGGGACACCTTCATCCCAATTCTTCCCCATTTCTAGGCAATATTTTCGGAGCATGGATTTCAATGTCTGATGCCACCGTTCTAGCGCGGGTGATACACACTAGAGACTGCATGCCTCACTCTCAACTTTTGAAGGACCTGCTTGATGAGTTTTGACTGAAAATTTGTGCCCTGATCAGTTTGGATTACACGCAGGAGACTAAAGTTGGAGAAAAACTTTATTAAAGCTTGAACACAAAACACTTCACATAATGTAAACCTGTACTGAGGGTTAAACAATAAGGGCACGGCATGGTACACAACCCAATCTCCTCCACGCTGCATGAGAAACTGTTTCCTCGTGAGCTTTGTGAAGTCTCCATTTACCCTGGCGTCACAGACACCGACCGGCAGAGACACAGGTAGGAGAAGATCAAAACTTAAATTCACTACAGTGTACCGACTATAACTGAAAATGAATCACCACCCATACAAATATGTGATTTTAACCAAAAAAAAAATGAACAAACATTCAAATGAGCGCTCTCATCGTTTCACGCCACAATCTCCCAGCATCCACCAAGAGAGAGAGAGAGTGAGAGAGAGGTATTAAATGTATTTGTTGCTAGGGTATTTTTTGAGTATTGTTTTTTGTCCCCTGTTATTTGGCAGCAGCTGGATCTACTATTCTTTCTGTACAAATTCAGTGGGAGCTAAAGTATCATCCAAAACACTATTGGGGAACCTCACTGACTGTTCAATAACAGGTGATGAAAAAGCTCCAAATAGCGGAATTATCGGTGAATGTGTGGGCCTGAGCTGACAGATTAATAGCCATATTAAATCTCTTACCAGTAGACTAAGCTTGTTTAAAATAGCTACATGAACAGAATGAAAATGCATTCACTGAGGATTTACATAAATGTTCTGAAAATCAGTGTGGGCACTATTTGCTGTCACACACAGTATGTCTTTCTAAAAAGGTACCATTGACCTGTTTGAAAATATAACATTTGAAAACCAATCAGAATATCCTCCCTCCACCCTCCTATTTGCTGCTATTCAACAAAGAAAGTCAATTCTTACATTAAATGTAGTGGGCAGAGGCTGGGCGACTGTGAGTAGATAGTAAGGTACCAATAGCCTCAGATGTGTGTCTGCATGTAGAGACTCCCCATGCTGTGCATTAATTAGATACAGTTCATCCCTTTTTCTGTAATGGCATCCCACAACCGGATGACAGACATTATCTGTCTTCATCTTTAAATGTTTCCACTTTTGCCTTCCAAATGGAAGGTATACAGCTTTGTCAATAATAATTTTACAATATTATCATTTGCATATAGTTTGGCCTGCCCTTTTTGTAAAATAAAACTCGCAAGCCTTATTTATTTAAAAAAAAAACCCCAAACAAACAAACAAACAAAAAAAAAAACCCCAGCAAATTTCACTTTCAATTTAATTGAGTCCTGGCATTTGATATATGTCATGGGGATGAAATTGCACTGGTTCAATGCTCTGGACCGAGGTATTACTGTATCTTCCTCTTCTTCCTCCTACAGCAGAGACTCTACCATCCTGGCAACAATCTCTCTGGGCCCTCCTCTGCCCCCCCCTTCTGCCCCCAATCCCGCGTGGAATGAAAAAACTTGGAGTGTAGTAAAGAGAGTAGATGGGTGTCTCTCCACCTCCTGAGTACTGCGGAGGTGCCCTTGAGCAAGGCACTGTCCCTCACAAGCCGCTCATAGGGCGCACCAGTAAGGAGCTGCCCGCCGCTCTACCCCTCACTATCTACCTGCATGCCACACAGACCCCTTATTTGTGTGTGTTTCAGAGCCTCTACCATATACATATGTGTGTGTTGGAATAGACTAGAGTGGAAAATGTAATTTCCCTAAGGGGATAATAAAGAGTATCTTCTTCTTCTTTTTTGAAGTTTCATCTAATGGAAAATTGTAAAATGTTCTAAATGTGATTCGAGGGTGTGTTTTTTTGCAAAAAATCTTCTTGTGAAACACTTTAGGGCTTGTAAAATGTTTGAATGTGATTAAAGTGTTTTTGCAAAAATCAAAATCAAAAAAATCTCCAACAAGTCACCCTGTGAACTGCCATTAACATCTGTGCTTTGTTGTCCGTTACCGGTTGTTCCATTATTTTATTACCTGTGTCACGCGTGATATTCCGTGGCTCTGGGTTTCTGATCAGCGATGCAGCAGGGCACGGATGTGAAAACCCATGTGGTTGGGATTTTGGAACAGGGATTGATGCACTGGAACCTGCTACAGCCGCGTCAGAAGACATAGGGCTCAATTTTTGGTTCTGCAATGGCAGCTGCAGCGACCAGCTGCTGGCTGGTTTTCACCCTCCTTTTCTGGGCAGAAGCAGATGAGATGTCCATCCTTCAGGCACCTGAAGAACTTTATGCCCTCTGTGGTGACAAAAACTGTGTAATCAATGTTATCCACCTTGAAAACCAGCACAATGTTAACCTCTTTTTTTTTTATCTGTCTTTTTTGAGACCATCAAAACCTGCCTGAAGAAGATTGCATGCTTCAGGTAGATGTTTGTCGTGGCTGAGCAAAACCATTTTAATAGGAGACAGAAGTTGACCATGTCAGGACAACTCCTGCTCCAGGACCCCATTGCTGATAAATGGTGGTGCGTTTGATACAATAACTTTCTTTGTTGGATTCGCCAGGCTAAGGACAGGGGTGAAGGTGTTTTTGAATTATCACCCTGCTCTTAACCACCTGGTTTGCCTTCTTGATGCTATCAAGAAAAGTCACCACTGCGCTCTTCAGTCCTGGCGCTGATTTTATACTGCCGTACCTAACCTTCTCTCCTACTGATTGTAAAAACAGTGATAAAAAACTGGAAAATCTTTCAATCCATCACTTTTTAGATCCATTAAAAACAATGCAGTCAAGTCTCAGTCCCCAGGATTGGGCCAGGACTGCCTTGAGTGGTGGGCTGCCAGACCAGGTCCTCAGAGCCAATCAGGAACCACTGGATAAACTGCAGCAGGAATGCAGTGGCCATGCTGGTCAGATGGATGAGCCCATGCCCTCATTCTTCTCTGGTAGGAAAAGGGCACTCTGAGGAACCCAGTGACAGGGACCCATTGCTGCTTGGATTTTTTTTTTTGCCAGAAATGTTGGTTGGGGTTCAACACAGGTCAGCCACTGCCACAACAATTATGTAAATGATTTGTTTATAATTAAAACTTGACCTCTCAAAGACAGCTTTGTTAAAATCCATTTCCAGGTTTTTCATCTCCCTTGCCCATTTTCACAGTTGTTGTTTTTTTTTTCTTTTACAAGATCTTGGTGTCCCGGACATTGTACACTCTGGGCAAACACACAAGCTTCCTGAGCACACTGAGGACCACTAGGAGCAATATCAGCTGTCCATGCTTCAGCCTCACACCAGTGTCACATTTGTTCAAAACCTTGATTCATACAAATTACATGGCTTATTAAAAGAATCAAATCACAAGCTAGTGTCTTATTGTGCCGGTCCCAAGCCCGGATGAATACAGAGGGTTGTCTCAGGAAGGGCATCCGGCGTAAAACTTTTGCCAAATCAAACATGTGAATCAAACCTATGACCTTCCATACCGGATCGGTTGAGGCCCGGGTTAACAACGACCGCCATCGGCGCTGTTAACCTACAGGGCACCGGTAGAAATTGGACTACTGTTGGTCGAAGAAGGAGAGGAAGAAAGTGTTCGCACAAAGAGAGAGAAGAGGAGCGCCAAGAGTATAGGACTGAGAGTAGGGACGCTGAATGTTGGAACTATGACATGAAAAGGTAGAGAGTTGGTTGACATAATGCAGAGGACAAACATAGACATACTTTGTGTCCAGGAGACCAGGTGGAAAGGTAGCAAGGCTAGACATTTAGGTTCACGGTTCAAGTTTTTCTATCATGGTGTAGATGGGAAGAGAAATGGAGTAGGAGTTACCTTGAAGGAGGAGTTTGTTAGGAATGTCCTGGAGGTAAAAAGTGTCAGAGTGATGAGTCTGAAGCTAGAAATCAAAGGTGTGATGTTCAATGTTGTTACTGGGTATGCTCCACAGGTATGATGTGAGCTGGAGGAGAAGGAGTAATTCTGGTTGGACTTTGATTAAGTGATGCAGAGCATACCTAGAAGTGAGAGAGTTGTCATTGGTGCAGACTTCAATGGACATGTTGGTGCAGGAAAAAAAGGTGATGAGGAGGTGATGGGCAGGTTTGGTATCCAGGAGAGGAACGCAGAAGGACAGATAGTGGTTGGCTTTGCAAAGAGGATGGAAACGGCTATGGTGAATAATTTCTTCCAGAAGAGGCAGGAACATAGGGTGACCTAATAAAGGGTAGGTGGGAGCACACAGGTAGACTACATCTTGTGTAGACTGTGTAATCTGAAGGAGATCAGTGACTGCAAAGTAGTGGTAGGTGAGATATGTATCCAAACAGCATAGGATGGTGGTGTGTAGGATGACTCTGGTGGTGAGAAAAATGAAGAGGGCAAAGGCAGAGCAGAGGCCAAAATGGTGGAAACTAAAAAAGGAAGACAGTTGCATGACTTTTAGGAAGGAGTTAAGACAGGCTCTGGGTGGTCAGGAGGTGCTTCCAGATGACTGGACAACTACAGCTAATGTGATCAGGGAGACAGGTAGGAGAGTACTTGTTCTCCTCTGATAGTGACAATACTAAGAAGAACACAATTATTTGACAGGCCCTCTGAGGAATCATCCAGAGGTGACATAGGCACTGGAAACAGACTTTCAATAGGCCTATGGTCATCTCCAACTGGGCTGTCATTCTACAGTGAACTCAGTCGAAGTTCTGCTGAGGGCCTGTGTCAGTGTAAGGGGTCAGCTGCCTTGATTGGCATGGGGAAAAAAAACAAAAACATCAAACTCTCCTGTAATGTAAGGTGGCTTCATTATTAAGCAATGGAGACAAGTGAATCATTGTGTAAATCTTTAGGTTAGTGACCACATTACAGTCTGTTGCTCAGGTAAGACTCATCAAATATCTGTGAGTCAGGAACTGACCCAGACCTCTTTGCCTCCACATTAGAAATGTAGTGTGCAGTATCACATAGGATCTGGAAAGATCCTATGTGATGTGATGATCAGATGTTAGTTTATCTATAGTCCAGTCTTTGACATTTTGAAACAGTAGTCAGTCTACATGTACCTGTACATTTATGCTGTGCCTGGACTTCACATCATCAGCCACATTATGTGAAGTAGCCTTGATGGGAATGTTGGAACCCTTTATGTCGCCACTGACATTGGGAAATTCTAAAATCAATTAAAGTTACCAATCCAAGTCTGACACAATGTCCTTAAGAGAAGATTATTTCAATTTATTAGATTTCTGTCACATATGTCCGGGTATGGACCCAAATGCAGAACACCAAAAGCTAATCTTTTCTCCATGATTTAATGACAAACTCAAAAATTCTCACGACAGAACAAATCAAAAAATCAGGACAGACTAACAGGAACCAAACTTAGAAATGCATCAGCACCTAGCTCTCATTGAGCTGGGCTTAAAAAGCCTCAGGGTCATTAGCCCAAAACAAGTTCAGGTGTGACGATCTGTAACTGGTGTGTGGATCAGTCTCAGGTGTGGAGAAGACCAACAGGTGTGGAGCCGTGGTTCCACCCACAAGCTTGGCCTCTCCCACCCACACACCAGCACTGCCACGCCAACTGTGACAGTACCCCTCCCTAAAGGGACGTCCCTTGATGTCCCATAAACGGTCCCAGGGAGGGTCAGGAACAGGAGCGGGCTGGGATGCAGGAACAGTCTGGGGAGCAGGAACAGGAGCGGGCTGGGGAGCAGGAACAGGAGCAGACTGGGGAGCAATCTGGCGTCCGGCCGTGGGGACGGGAGCAAGACGGCGTCCGGCCGTGGGGACGGGAGCAAGTCGGCGTCCGGCCGTGGGGACGGGAGCAAGCCGGCGTCCGGCCGTGGGGACGGGAGCAAGCCGGCGTCCGGCCGTGGGGACGGGAGCAAGCAGGCGTCCGGCCGTGGGGACAGGAGCAAGCTGGCTGGTTTTGGAATGCAGGCACATGAGCAGGCTGGCGCCCAAGTGTGGGGACTGTAACAGGCACTGAAACAGGCTCGAGGTCTAGCAGAGAAGGTGGAACTGGATTCCAGCATATGCTGCCAGCCATGCCCAGGTGTCTCTCCCCCGCTGTCTCCACTCGGCAGCCTGTTCTGGATTCCAGGACTTGCTGCTGAGTCAGGGCAGCAAGAAAGTCAGTGTCCGCTGGGTCCAGTTCAGGCTGGTGCATTCTGTCATGTATGTCAGGGTATGGACCCAAATGCAGAACACCAAAAGCTAATCTTTTCTCCATGATTTAATGACAAACTCAAAAATTCTCCAGACAGAACAAATCACAAAATCAGGACAGACTAACAGGAACCAAACTTGAGAAATGCACCAGTACCTAGCTCTCATTGAGCTGGGCTTAAAAAGCCTCAGGGTCATTAGCCCAAAACAAGTTCAGGTGTGACGATCTGTAACTGGTGTGTGGATCAGTCTCAGGTGTGGAGAAGACCAACAGGTGTGAAGCCATGGCTCCACCCACAAGCTTGGCCTCTCCCTGCCACACACCAGCACTGCCACACCCAACTATGACAGATTTCTACATCATTCACCTGCAATCCTGTAGAGCAGTACACCCCAGGCACGCCGCCAGTACAGACAAACACGCACGCACACACTCACACAATTTGGAAAGCTCAAGCCACTTGAGGTGGATTTTTGGAGGTGGGAGGAAGCCGGAGAACCTGGAAAGAACCCACGCAAGCATGGGGAGAACATGCAAACACCGCGCAGAGCATGACTCAAACTGGGAACTGTCTTGCTGTGCGGCAACAGCGCTACCCCCTACCACCATGCCACCTTACTCCAATATATTCCTGTATATAACGTATATATAAGAGGCAGCGCTATTATATTATCCATCCATCCATCCATCCATTTTTTTCTGCTTTACCCACTGACGCAGGTCACGGAAAGCTGGAGCCTATCCCAGCTGGCATACGCCGTGAAGCGGGGGACACTCCAGACACAACGCCAGTGTGCCGTGGAGCCACACACAAAGACAGACAACCATGCACACACACTCACTCCTCAGGGCAATTTGGGCCAATTAACTTGTAGTCCATATTTTTAGAGGGGGGAGAAAGCCGGAGAACCCAGAGGGAACCCATGCAGACATGGGAAAACATGCAAACTCCACACAGAGCGAGGCTCAAACCCAGGCCCACACTGTTGTGTGGTGATAGCGCTACCCACAGCGCCATCATTCCACCCATATTATATTATATTTAATGTTGTTCTTCATGTGTGTGACTTTGTTGGTGGGTGTTGAGGTTTTTTGTAGTTACTTCTTATTTTATCACTATTATTTGTACGATCATTGAGTAAAGTTTTTGTCACCAATTGGTTTCTGCTTGGTTTTTCTGAGTGGGTTCCTCTGACTTCTGTGAGGATGGTATCTTCTGGGATGTCATTTTTGCCCCACATCTCTGATATGAGGCTACTGCCATAGCCCAGTGCTCATTAAAAGAGAAGTAAACTTGGATGACAAGTTCATGCAAGTTTGTCCATTAGCACTACCATCTACCATCATCATGTCCAGCATCTACAGTTTGCATGATTTGTTAGCGTTACAGAGGTAGAGGGATACCGGTAACTGTTTTTCCCTTTAATCAATACCAAACCTTATGAAGCACCATGCCAAAAACATCAGCAAAAGCTAGTAAGGGATGCTGAAGGTGAAGATAAAATATTAGCATAACCTGACCAACAAAAGCTATGTTAGCAGCAGTAGTGCAGTATTATGAAAGAAGCAACAGGAATTTCAGTTCCTTCATAAGATACATCCTGATATGGTACAACATGCATTCCCAATAACAGCCATGTACAGCACCATCAAAGAAAGAGAGAAGCCCTATGCATCAATTTATAAATGATCCCTGTGCACACGGAAATGGAAAAAAAACAACTGAACAGGCTGTAGTATGTGCCAAGGTTATCTTTTAAGCATTATACTTTGAGTATTTGTGCTGCATTGGAATGTTTGGTTCACCGAGGCGCCCTTGAGGCTGTGTCTGGTTTGTAGTAGATCTCAATGTCAGTAGAGAACTTCTCAACAAAAGGACATGTGTATATGGTACAGGTGTATGGGTTGGCATTCCAGGACTCCTCTTCAACCCTTCAACCCTTGATGCTGTCTACAAGAAGGGGATGAGTGACTATTTCCTCAGGATAGATAGATAGATAGATAGATAGATAGATAGATAGATAGATAGATAGATAGATAGATAGATAGATAGATAGATAGATAGATAGATAGATAGATAGATAGATAGATAGATAGATAGATAGATAGATAGATAGATGGATAGATAGATAGATAGATAGATAGATAGATAGATACTTTATTAATCCCGGAGGAAATTGCATATATCCACTGCTCAGGCATTACTTAACAAATAATACTGGATAAACACCAGGAGAAAAGGAAACACTGACATCACAGGACATACCACAAGACATACATTACACTAACAGACAGGCACATGCAGCACTAACAGGACTTATATACTAAACTATAACTAAAAATATAAACAGTATAAAATTTAAAATATTACAGTATTAAAATATAAACAGTATAAAATAAAATCTAAACAGTATAAAATTGAATTAAAATATAAAAACAGTATAAAAAATAAATAAATAAATGTATATATATATATATATATATATATATATACAACAGTATAAAATTAAATTTAAATTAAATTAAATCCATTTTCAACCCCGTGCTGACCTCGCCACCTCCCCCCCGCTCCTCCTGAGAGAGTCATTGTACCCCCTGATGGCACGGGGCACGAAGGAGGACCTCAGCCTCTCTGTGGAGGCGCTGTGTGACAGCAGTCTGCCGCTGAAGGTGCTTCTCTGCTGGGAGAAGGTGGTGTGTAGGGGGTGCCTGGTGTTGTTCATGATGGCCTTAATTTTAGACATGGTCCTGCTCTCCAGAAGCATATCCACAGAGTCCAGGCTCAGCCCGACCACTGAGCCCGCTCTGCGGATGAGTCTGTTCAGACGGTCCATATCTCTTTTCCTGGCCCCCCCACCCCAACACACAATGGCGTATGACAGCACAAGGAAGCTGAGATCCTTCAATGTATGCAGCAGGATGTTGTCTATCAGTCTGTTGTGGTCAGCTTGCTCTTCTTTGCCGTGGTCTGCTGGGGGAGCAGCATCAGAGCCAGCGATACCAACAGATTTAACAAGTTATCTGTATACTTTCTCAGTCATCTAGGTCATGGTTATCCATAAGCTGTTGAAGTCAATCCACTGGACGTTAAAGTTCGTGAAGACATTTTGTCTCTCATCCAAGAGACTTCTTCAGTTCAGAGAGTGGCTGATAATGTCCCAGCTTATAAACCCGGTGGGGTTTATACAGTGCTTTTCACATTCCAACAACCGTCGTTAAAACCCGTCTGGCTACTCAACGATTGTTGTTGGGGGTGTGGACATGGATGTGCCATGGGCTCGCCGGTATCTTCTATAGTGGCCAGTCACTCCCACTTAGCAGGAATTTTTCATATCAATTGAACTAGTTCCTGGCTGTTTGGGAGTATATTGTCTTGCACTTGTTTTTCATATAAAATTGCTGTTTCTGCACTTTTTGCATTTGCACTTTAGGTCCACTTGCCTGAAGGTAAGTTGTTCTTTTACTCCAATTTATTGTGTTTTAAGGTTTTAAAAAGTAATTTATTGGTATTTAGTTTTTAGCGGTGCCTCTAGCCATGTCAGCTGCACCGGCCGGCATGCGGAGGCACCACAGTGTGCGTTTTAAATTTAAGGAAAAGGATGGTAAGCTCATGGGAATGTCAAGGTTGGACTTCTCCCGAAGGCTCATCCAAAAGACTCTTGGCTTTAAACCTGATGACCTCAACTGTATACTCGGACTGCCTTTTAACAAAGGCTTTGATGTAAGTTTTCGCACGGCCCCACTGTTGAATGAATTTTGGACACAGCCACACACATCAAAATAGTGACGACCCCATCCAGAAACCCAAAAACAACAGCCATGACATGCTTCTGGATGGGGTCTTACCTCAGACGGCTCAAAATTTTAACGATTAGTCTTAAATTCCCACTTTCTTTTAACCTGCCACCGGCCTATGCTTTTATCCAGACCTTGTTAAAGCATTTCAGCCTGGAGCAGGAGGAGCTGCAAATTTTAACCAACCATCGTTCTCTTTTATGTGTTGTACAGGAGCGGGAACCAGTGAGTCCAGTGCGCGGGCTTGCACTCGGCGAGCCCTCCACGGTTTGGCGCAATGTGAACCATCCTGCTCTTCCAAACAGACTCCGGGACCTGTCTTGGATGGTGGCACACGAAATCCTCCCAGTCAGGTCCGTCATGCATTTCCGGGGAATGTCGACGCTGTCGACCTGCCCTTGACCTGGTTGTGGCGCGCCGGAGTCGGTGAGGCATCTGCTCTGGGAGTGCAGTGCTGCTGTGGACCTGTGGGAAATGGCCGGCTCCTCACAATTCCCGTACTTGCCAGCAAAGGAGGTCCTCACAGCACAACTGGTGCTCTACGGGGCCAGCCAGAGGCGCGTGCCCAAAAAAGACTGGGAGAAACAGTGGCTGGCAATCAACGCCCTAAAAGACGCCTTGTGGACCTCCAGAAATTTGCTGGCAAGAAAGCACATGCAGATCCCCCCCGTGGCTGTGATCCAAATGGGTGCCGCAACACTCAGGGCAGCCGAGGCGGCCAGAGACCGCCCGAGGACGCAGCCACAAAGAAGAATCGCTTCTGTGCTCATTCAGAGGGAGGAGCTGGACCCACAATGCTGAAAAGGACACAGCAGCAGCGGCCTGGCTCTCTGGGAGAGGCAGGTGGGAAGGAGCACCAGGGCGGGGATCTCTGCTGAGTGCCTGGACAGGACCCCCGAGAGACCTACTGTTTGGGAGAGCGGGATGAGTTACCCTTGGTAGTGGCTCACTGCGTTCCTGTACAAACGGGACTTTGGTTGGAGTTTTTAATGTTCTTTTTATGACTTTTATGGACAATTGACACACTTTAGTTTTTTCACATTTTAACTATTCAATTAACTGTTTGAAACTTTTTTACCCATGACTGTTTTTATCTGTATTTTATGATTGATAATATTTATTGTCTTGTACAGATAAATATATATGCTTATAAGAAGTTGTGGATGACAAAAGTGAAATGACTGAAGTGTGGAAAAATGAACCAAGTGTCAATAAACGTTTTCAAAACAAAACAAAAAAAATTTTACATGGAAGAGGTGAAACACAAGGCCCTTACCTCGTTCAACAGAACACTGCCAAGCCACTGCTTCCGGTATGTGGACAACACATGGGTTGAGGTAAAAATCCACGAGGTGCAACTTTTCACCGAACACATCAACTCGGTGGACAGCAACATGAAGTTCACCAGACAGAATAAAAGGACAACAGTTTGCCCTTTTTGGATTGCAAGGTCGGCATAAAAGATGACAGAAGTCTGTATGTTGGGGTATATAGGAAACCAGCACACACGGACCAATACCTGTTTTTTGACTCACACCACCCACTGGAGCACAAGCTGGGTGTCATCAGGACCCTGCAAGACAGGGCTGATAAGCTACCAACCAGTGCCCAAGACCAGGTGAAAGAACACCAACACCTGAAATGGGCGCTGAAAACGTGTGGATATCCTGACTGGACCTTCGTGAAAGCCCACACAAGATCCAGAAAGGAGAACAACCAGTGAGGACGGAAGAGAGCAAGTGCAATGGTATAGTGATCCCGTATGTGTCTGGAGTGTCTGAAAAGCTGAGGAGAATCTTTAACAAACACAAGGTTCCTGTGTATTTTAAGCTGGGCAACACCCTCTGACAAAGACTGGTCCACCCAAAAGACCCCACATCACACAGTCGGAAGAGCAATCTGGTGTATGCAGTTAAATGCAGCGAGGAATGCTCAGATGTCTACATAGGGGAAACCAAACAATCACTACACAGGCGCATTTCTCAACACAGAAGAGCCAACACATCAGGACAGGAGTCGGCAGTCTTCCTTCACCTAAAGGAAGAGGTACACTCATTTCAGGACATTGATGTTCAGATCTTGGACAGGGAAGATAAACGGTTTGAGAGAGGAGTGAAAGGCCATCCACGTCAAAGTGGAGAAGCCATCTCTGAATAGAGGGGGTGGTCTGCTACATCACCTTTCTCCCATTTATAATCATGTCCTTTACAAACTCCCAGATTGTCTCAGGAGATTGACCCAGGTGATGTGTTTCATGCTAATGACCCTCATTAGCATACAAAGGTATAACTCACATCTCAATGACCCACTTTGACACCCCCACCAACAATCGTTGAGGAGCCAGACGGGTTTTAACGACGGTCGTTGGAATGTGAAAAGCACTGACCACACCCCACAGGGTTTATAAGCTGCGACATTATCAGCGACTCTCTAAATTGAAGAAGTCTCTTGGATGAGAGACAAAATGTCTTCATGAACCTTCTTAACGTCCAGTGGATTGGATACTTAACAAGTTAATAAAGAAGGCTGGCTCTGTGATTGGCTGTAGTCTGGATACTGTGGAGGCCGTGGTGAAGAGGACAGTAGCTCATGTTGATTTCCGTAGGTTTTCTTCAACTTATCTCCATTTTGGTCTATTTAAGGTTACTTGGTGAACTTGTTTCTTGTTTTGTTTTTTTGCACGTACGCAGTGCATGTAACCAGATAGAGCTGAAAAGTGCTTGTGTGGCATCGGTCACTGCTTCCACTCCAGTTGTTTTTCTTTCTTTCTTTTTTTTTACCGTCACCTAAGGTGCTCCGTAGTTTGACACTTTCTCACTTTAGTTAAAATTAATGATTTACTGTATGTACAGTACAGATATTTTAACTTGCATTGCTCACACGCACAGTCACTCACATATGCACAAACAAACACACACATCTTAACACTCAGCCTCCCAGAATTCTACTATTCTGGGAGGCCCATAGACTGCGAAAACTCCCATAGACAGTAATTTTGACTGCTCGAACAATATATGTATATAAATTGGATTGTTGAAAATATCTGAGAATACATTGGTGGGATGGATAAAAACAAATCAGGAAACTAAATCAAAACTACAATGATTGATGTTTTAATTGTTTAATTGACACAACATAACATCTCTGCAATTAAACATCCAAACTTCTTCTTTTCCTTTTGGATTTTCCCTTCAGGGGTCTCCACAGCAAATTGCCTCCATCTAACCCTGTCTTCAGCATCCTATTCTCTAACACCAAATACCTTCATGTCCTCTTTCACTACATCTATAAACCTCCTCTTTGGTCTTCCTCTAGGCGTCCTGCCTGGCCGTTCAAAACTCCACATCCTTCTACCAATATATTTTCTATCTTTCCTCTGGACATCTCCAAACCATCTCAGTCTGGCCTCTCTGACTTTATCTCCAAAACCTCTAACATGTGCTGACCCTCTGATGTACTCATTCCTGATCCTGTCCATCCTGGTCACTCCCATTAGATAATCTCAGCATCTTCATCTCTGCTACCTCCAGCTCTGTCTCCTGTCTTTTCCTCAGTGACACTGTCTCTAGACCAAACAACATCGCTGATCTCACCACAGTTTTGTACACCTTTCATTTCATTTTAGATGGAACTCTTCTCTCACACCTGACACCTGTTCCATCCTGCCTGTTCAAGCTTCTCACAATGTCATCTGCTAACATCACAGTCCATGGAGATTCCTGTCTAACCTTGTCTGTCAGCCTGCCCATCCCCATAGCGAACAGGACAGGGCTCAGAGCTGATCCCTGATGCCACTCCAGACTTCCTCATACAATACCATAGTTCCTCCCTGGGCACCCTGTCATAAGCTTTCTCCAGATCTACAAAAACACAATGCAGCTCCCTCTGGCCTTCTCTGTACTTCTCTATCATCATCCTAAAAGCAAATACTGCCTCTGTAGTGCTGTTTTTTGGCATGAAATCATACTGCTGCTCACAAATGCTCACTTCTGCCCTTAGTCTAGCTTCACCTACTCTTTCCCATAACTTCATTGTATGGCTCATCAGCTTTATTCCTCTGTAGTTGCCGCAACTCTGCACATCTCCCTTGTTCTTAAAAATGGGCACCAGCACACTTCTCCTCCATTCCTCAGGCATCTTCTCACTATCTAAGATCCTGTTGAACAACCCAGTCAGGAACTCTACTGCCACCTCTCCTAGACACTTACAAACATCCATAGGTATATCATCAGGACAGACTGCCTTTCCACTCTTCATCCTCTTCAAAGGCCTACTCACTTCATTCTGACTAATCTTTGCTACTTTCTGGTCCACAACAACCACCTCATCTAGTCTTTGTTCTTTCTCATTTTCCTCATTCATCAACTTTTCAAAGTACTCTTTCCATCCTCCACATCACACTACTGGCACCTGTCAGTAGACTTTCAGCCCTATCCTTAATCACCCTAACCTCCTGCACATTCTTATCATCTCTTGTCTGTCTGTCTTGCCAACCTGTATAGATCAGTCTCCCCCTCATTATTGTCCAACCTATCATACAAGTCGTTATTTGGCCTTGCTACCTCTACTTTCACCTTACGCTGCATCTCCCTGTACTTCTGTCTACCGTCCTCAGTTCTTTGTGTCCCACTTCTTCTTTGCTAACCTCTTTCTAGGTCCCACTTCTTCTTTGCTAACCTCTTTCTCTGTATACATTCCTGTACCTCTTCATTCCACCACCAAGTCCCTTATTTACACTCCTTCCAGATGACATGCCAAGTACTCTTCTACCAGTCTCCCTGATCAGGTAGGGAGATTCAGGTAGTTGTCCAGTCATCTGGAAGCACCTCTTGACCACCCAGAGTCTGTCTCAACTCCCATGCTGCTTGGCTACACTCTCACCTACCACTACTTTGCAGTCACTGATATCCTTCAGATTACACTGTCTACACAAGATGTACTCTACCTGTGTGCTCCTACCTCCACTCTTATAGGTCACCCTATGTTCCTGCATCTTCTGGAAGAAAGTATTCACTATAGTCATTTCCATCCTTTTGGCAAAGTAAACCACCATCTGTCCTTCTGCATTCCTCTCCTGGATACCAAACCTGCCCATCACCTCCTCATCACCTGTTTCCAGCACAAACATGTCCATTGAAGTCTGCACCAATGACAACTCTCTCACGTCTAGGTATGCTCTGCATCACTTCATCAAAGTCCAACCAGAATTTATCCTTCTCCTCCAGCTCACATCCTACCTGTGGAGCATACCCGCTAGCAACATTGAACACCACACCTTCTATTTCTAGCTTTAGACTCATTGTTTATCTGACACTCTTTTTACCTCCAGGACATTTCTAACAAACTCTTCCTTCAAGATAACTCCTACTCCACTTCTCTTCCTATCTACACCATGATAGAACAACTTGACCCCTGCTCCTAAACTTCTAGCCTTCCTACCTTTCCACCTGGTTTCCTGAACACACAGTATGTCTACCCTCCTCCTCTGCATTATGTCGACTAACTCTCTACCTTTTCCTGTCAATAATAATTATAATTACAATAATGAGAATTAGTGGTTTTTGACCGCTGATCCAGGGGTAACCGGAGACAATGACACCTGAAGATGCCCGGTCTACTCTGCAGTTTCGTTTTCTTTATGGTCACTGCAGAAAATCCTGCTTCACAAAGACAGGAGGTTGGAAATGGAAGCAGGGTTTTTGAGGCAATCTCAGGATAATCTTCCTTGATTTTAATCCAGAGCACTGGTGTAGTTTTGGGCTTTTTTGGGGTACTGGTTGGTAACCTGTCACGTGACTGAGACCTGTCAAGCAGGACAGATGCATGCATTTGTCTGTGCTTCATTCCACACAGGCGTCACTTTGCAAAATAAAACATCTTCAGACCTGTAATAAAAAAAAAAAAAGAAAGTCAAACTTTCTGTGCCGCCCTTGTACCTAATGTCGCGACCCAGTGGTTGGGTAACACTGACAGACGGATGTAACAAAAAATCGGGAAATTTTTCAAAATAAAACATCTTTCAGACTCCGAAATAAATAAAACAGAAGTAGAAGTAAATAGAAGGGAAATTTAAGAAATGGAAATGGTTGCTCCCCAGAATGTCGTACAGAGGTCGAGTTTTAGTGATAAACAACCTGGTGGCCTCACAGCTGTGGCACCGCTTGGCCCGTATGGACCCTCCATCAGGGTTTCTAGCCCAAATCCAGACCAAACTTGGAAACTTTTTCTGGGATGGGCTGCATTGGGTGCCTCAAGGAGTATTATTTTTATCAAGAGAGGAGGGGTGATAGAGCCTCATCCCCCTGGCTAGTAGAACAGCCACATTCAGATTACAGTTCATCCAGCGGTTTCTGACTGGACCAGCAGATCTGATGTGGAGAGAAGTGGCCAGCTGCATATTCAGACATGTGAGTAACTTGGACCTGGATGCTGCACTGTTTTTAATGGATTCTACGTTTCTAAAGTTAAATGGTTTGCCTCCGTTTTATCATGGTGTTTTTAAGTCATGGGCCCTATTTAACGGCAGCCCAGGAAAAAGCTCTGACTCTCTGTTCTGGTTACTGAAGGAACCACTAGTGCATGGAGCCAGGATTGATGTCTGCAGTGGAGCCACACCTAGGCTGTCTGTAGCGCTTTGCAGAACCGGGACCATGACCCTCCAGCAGCTGGTGGACAATGCCGGGCCAGCGTTGGCGGATGCCCAGGCTGTGAGCTCCCTGCTGAACATCCAGTCCACCAGGGTGGCTCAGAGGATGCTACAACTGTGGAGGCAAAGACTCTCCGGGAAGGAGAGAAGCCTCCTCCTGGACTATAGTACAGGGACTGTGCCGGACAGCAAAGATCCTTTCCCTGAGGTACACATCAGTCCCCTGTTTGGAGAACTGGAGGATCCTCTCCTCGAAGATGAACGACAAATCAGCCTGCACACGGCCAACACAAAAATACTGTACAAACAATGTGTAAAAGCAATCAACAAGAAAACCCTGTGTGACAGAGCACCCACTACCTGGGCCAACAGGATGACGTATAATGGGCCTGACCCACAGTGGAGACTTCTATACAAACCTCCCCTCAAGAAAAAAACAGCCGACCTCCAGTGGAGAATTTTACATGGTGCCATCGGTTCCAATGCTTTTATCTCTGTTTTTACCCCTGCGGTGTCCAGCCAATGTCCCTTCTGTCCCCTTCGTGAAACAGTCTTTCATGCCTTCAGTGAGTGTAGGAGACTTGCAGTGCTCTTCACTCTTCTAACGAATGTTTTTAATTTGTTCAGTGAAAATTTTAGTATCAGGAAATTTATCTACGGTGCTGGGTACAATAAATCGAATCAGAGAAAGTGGCAGCTTTTAAATGTTATCTCTGGAGAGACTCGCAATTTATGTGACCAGGAATAGGAGAATTGAAAACAATACTGTTCAAGAAGCAACTACTGTTTTTTGCTGTAACATCAGATGTCGCTTAAAACTAGAATTTGGTTTCTATAAAATGACAAAAGAACTAAATAACTTTAGGAACATCTGGTGTCACAAAATTGTCCTATGCCCTTTAGTTGATGATCAACTCACTTTTGCAAACTTCCTGATATAATGCACTAATTTTTAAATTGTATTTCCTTTCATTTATTGGTTTTTAGTGTTTTTTGAAGCACTTTAGTTCTTTCATCTAATGAAAAATTGTAAAATATTCTGAATGTGATTGAAGTTTTTTGCAAAAAATTCTTCTTCTGAAGCACTTTTGTGCTTTAACCTAATGTAAAATTGTAAAATGTTTGAATGGGATTGAAGTGTTTTTGCAAAAATCAAAAAATCTTCTTTCTGTTCATGGCAGGCATAATGCAAAACAGAATTTACCCAACTCATGATTGGCATAGCTAAATTATTGGTGAATAATACAAAATTTAATACAATATCACTGAAATCGGTTTGGCTCGATTCATCATTCATATTAAATTTAGGGGTCACATTATGTTGTTTTTAGCGTGTTGTAGACTGTGGTTAACAGTTAGCTGAGCAGCTAACTTAATAGCCATTTGTACAGAGCAGCTAAATATGATTTGATTAGCGTGATTTGATTATGACAAACAGGACGTTTCAAGTCAACATTATACCAAGACTTTACATCACAGTAATTCAGATAAAATTGTTAAGCTTTCATGTCTTACTCAAGGTTCATATAGTAAGCAGCCAGTAATAACCAGCAGACTGAGTTATTCCTGGTAACTGCCTAAAATGCTACCACTCAAAGCATCACATGACAGGCAGAAAACTTATCTAACTCGCTTTCAATTTTTTTCATAAACACTGTAATCACATAGCCGTAACTACTAATATAAATTCTGTCAATTTTAATAAAAATGTACTTTTGTGTATGTACGGAAGAAACGGGTTTAAAGATGAAGTAATGAATAAATGTTGTGTACACACTCTTTAGAATTAAACATAAAATTAAGTGGGTCATAACCATTTAAAATGTGTTAGAGCTACATCATGAATGTATTACTTGTAACAGTGAAATCTTAGTCAGTCAGACCATCCTGGCACTCAAGCTCCCCTGCCACAATAAGGTGGCAGTTCAAGGCGGAGATTCATGAAGATCTTTTATAAAATGTTTTTTCTGTGATCAAGTGTATTCAGGTTAAAGCTGTCCTTTCATTAATTTCATCCATTAATGTCTCAGCTGACAAGACGCAAGTACCAAAGGCAAGGATTATTACATCATATAGGTAGAATATCTTTACATTGGATGCTGTGATAAAGATGTCCGAAAAGGATATCATAGCAAGACTCCAGATTTAAGTCTAGGGAGTGATTCATTTTGATGAAAATTGATCAGAAGTAAATATTGAAACAATAGTTACAAGTGCTAATCCGACCCCCGAACAGAATGAAATTAATAAAACAAGAAAACAACAAAGGAGTTGGAGAAAGAGACGAAGACAAAGACCCACTTTGCTCACCCCTGATCCCAGTAATGTGATCAGGATCTTTGGTGCCATGCACTCCATGGATGAGGCAAACAGAGGCCTCCTCTCCATTTGTGACCTGATGGTTACATGGCACCTGGAAGAACCAAGATTATTTCTGAAACACATACCGGTTTCAGTTGTTTTTAATTGATTATTTGTTCTACATTCTAAAGGCAGCAACAGTTCTGGAAATTTTGTGTTTTTAATAAACTCAACTCTTGATTTTAAAATTTAATGATCATTGAGTCAAATATGAACTCATTTATGTTTTATTCAGAACACAAGGATGTATTGACATTTTAATCACTGTACTGGCTTAGAATCTGTGAGAGATCTTCGGGGTCAGTTTTAGAAGAAGTAATTAAAAGTTACAGGTGAGACACTTTGGGTAAAATTGAACCATTTGTAATCAAAATCTGCAAACGTACACTAATAATTACAGCTCTAAATGCCATGATGCTCTGCCCAAAGGATGGGATCTCTGCTTCATGATGAGATCTGATGTAGAAGTGACTGAACTTATGTGCACTTCTCAATATGTTAACAAAAGGAATCACAAAAATATCTCCAGTCAGTATCAGATAACTCATTGTGTTCTGGTGCGTGTGTGTCACATTCTGGTAAATGTTTTACCAGTTCCTTGTCCTAATGCTTGAGGTTATTCTTAAATTTTGGATGCTAGAAGATACAAAACCTTCAGGGAGGACCCTCCACACACACACACACACACACACACACACACACACACACACACACACACACACACACACACACACACACACACACACACACACACACACACACACACACACACACACACACACACACACACACACACACACACACACACACACACACACACACACACACCAGATTTGTAAAGAGAGGACATTTGTATCTATCACTGTACAATGTGAGTCTGAGTCTGTCTCTCATTACATTCATTTTATTTTTATTGTTCTCCATTCACTCAGCAATCGCACCAGTGGTGGTAAATTACATCTGTAGCCACAGCTCCCCTGAGGCAAACAGACAGAAATGTGACTCCATACACCAATATGCAGTAAAGGTGGATAAATGGTCTTGGCCAAGATCACAGTGGAAGAGCCTGATATGAACTGCCAACTCTGTGGGTATGGGACAGACCCTTCTTCCTCCTTGGGAGCCACACTTTTGTACACTCAAATTTTCCACAATCAGGAAAGAAAGAAAGACGAGAAAGAAGGCCAGTGTGAGTAAGAAGGCCTGTATGAGTAAGACCATAGATCAAAGCTAGTGCTTTGATCAATGACAGTAAGTCAGAGCATTAGTTGTGATCTTTGATCTATGCAAGTAGTTCAGGGTAAAAAATTCAATTCAGGGCTGTGACAGAGCGATAGAGACCGCTCCGTCCATCTCCGTTCCATGTGACTCTCTCTCTTGCCCAAGAGAGAGGCCGCAGCTGCGCTCTCATTTTTTCCCGGCAGGACTGTTACATGCACATTCTCCGGCAGGTCCGCATTGTACACACTGTCGCAGTAGTGCATTCGAGGGTCCACACTCCACATCCACACAGAACTTTATGAGTGACGCTTACCTGGTGATGCTGCGTTGGTCTGCCTCTGGTTCAGGGGCCAAACCGAAGTACTACCTGGGTGTGGATTAAATAACGCATTGTGGCGCACTGTTAGGCCAGCCCGGTGCCTGGACTGAACCATTTTGTATATTATTGGATTATTTCCTATTTTGCGGGGTTTTGATAAATGTTTAACCAGCCATATGATGGGCATTTATGTTTTATTCTGTTCTGGTTTATTTGTAAAGCAGGTTAGTAGTAATTTTGTCTGTGTTCGGGATACAGTATTATACCAGATATTGTAAAAACAACCCCATTAAATTATTGTTGGTCCGTCAGGGGAGGGGCATGGGGAAATATAAGGGAGAGAGTTGGAGAGCTGGAGAGTTGGAGCTAGAGTGGAGTTGGTGTTATAGAACACTGTGAATGGTGGCTCTTAGTAGTGTAAGTTTTCTTTATATATACACTTCCTTTTTTTGCCCTGGGTTTTTTGGTTTTGGGAATTTTTTATCTCACTGTAAATATTTTTTACTAGTTGTTTTTGGTGAAAATAAAAAAACCACCCAACGGATCTTTTGCGGCTGTGCCATCAATCTTTCCCCACTGCATTCACAAACACGTGACAAGGGCTGTCGCGGGATGTTTTCGGTCTGTGACTGCATTGGTTCTATTTCTTCTAACTGTTGCTGTAGAAACCTCATTTCTGGTTGAGCGCTTTTGGCTACTACTCATGCTTCCTTCACTTAGCTTATCAGATTAAATCACATTTAAGTGAAAAAATCTCTGGTTCTGACATTTCTCTATTTACAAGTATGACTGAATGAGAAATGTGGTCAAAAATGATGTTACCCCATCATCAATGTTTGGATATATATATATATATATATATATATATATATATATATATATATATAATTTATGTATATAGGGAACCACACACGATTAACCACACACAATTAATGAATTCAGCGATAGAACGACAAACTATTTATCTTATTATTTATGGCAATTTAAACGTTAATGAACCCTCTCCATGCTGATACTAAACCACTTTCTATCTGTATTAACTTTTCCCACACTCTAATGTTTTACACTCTTACGTCACACGTAAGTCTGAGACTCACAAAACGTAGCGCATTTCCTGATGCCGTCAGCCAATAGAATGTGCGTACGGTATCACGTGACTACCTACCAAAACTCCACGATGAGGTGAAGTCGCGAGCATTGATCCGTGAATGCACGAGGGCACACAGTATATACTTTCATCTTGCCTACTGGGGTTATATATATATGTATATACTGTATATATGAAAACAGAGAACAGGGTAGTATTGAAAGTGTTTCAGAATACACGGAGACAAACTACCAAAGAGATACGGGATTAGAAACTGGAAGGTCCTGAAGACACTTGCAGGGTCACCAATTTGAAATCAGTAGCCTTCTTTGTCCTGATACGCCTCCAATACAAATTGTTTCACTCTGTGCATGTGTATCCGGCCACAAGACACAAATAACTACATGCAGCTCCCTGTAATAACATATAGTGGACTAAAAAGCCCAGAATTATAGAGGGAGGGAAAAAATCACTACCTTCATCTTGTCCACTGGGGTTGCTGTGCTCTTAAAAAGCCTCTGGTTGGAAATTCAAAATTGAAGCTGCCAGCAGGAGAAGGGACATTAAAGTACACAAGAACATATATGTACAGTATATACGCATGCCCCCGTGGATATATGGATGCTTTCCAAAGACTGCTCTTTGGGATATTTTTACCTTAAGGCCAGGCACTTTTTCATGTCACTAAAATTGGTTGAGTCAAGGTCAGTGAATGAAGGGGAATATTAAGTGAGCTACTGAAGGCAGGTTTGTTTCTTAAAACATCTGTGTTCTTCCTGATGGTTGTAGCATTCAGCAAGCTGTAAATATGATTTACCAATAGTTTCATCCACAAATCAGTTGATTATTCATTCAGTGAGTCCAATTTTATTTATATACAATCCATGTCAAATCACACATCTCTATTGAACACCACAGTGACTGAACAATGATTTTTTTTCTGGTACAGATACATGTCTATATAAACTAAACTGCACAGTTTAGTCTTGGTTGAGAGAGGCAGAAATGAGAAAAAATTAGTTTTTAAAAGCATTACAGCTGCAATTACAAATTAGTTTGGACATGGACCCTGAACCACAAGGAATTTTCTGGATGAACACAAGCTCTATTTGTCTCAGCAGCAGTCATACAAATGAGATATGAGTTCCCTGGGGAGAGACTCCAAAACTGCCAAGCACATTGGGGACATCTGATGGTGAAGGTCTCCTTCTTTGTTGAGGGATGGCCTTTCAAGTTTGAGATTTCTTCAGTAACCCCCTGTCAATCCATCTTTCTATGTTGGCTGTGATATGTACACTCAGTCAGTCAGTAGGGCCCTTGTGAGGGGCGGGCTCTACAACGTCATTACCGAGCTGCAAGGGAGGTGGATCCAGTCCGTCACCGACATGCATGAACTTGGTTTTAATCCAGCTCACTTGAAGGCCAAGCCTCTCTGCTTCTTTGCTGTATATGCCTAGGGTGTCTCTCAGCTAGGATGTGCTGAGCAGGATGGTGTCGTCAGCATACTCCAGGTCAGTCAGGTGGTAGTTGCCAAGGGACACTTAAGGGACTTGCTCACAGACCCTGGACATCAGTTGGTTAACGATGCAGTTAAAAAGGTCAGGAGCAGCCACACAGTCCTGGCAAATGCCACTTGAGATGGGAAACCATTCGGAGTCTCTGCCGTTGATACGGACACAGCTCTGTGTGTTGCTGTAGAGCAGATTAAGCAGGGCAACAATCATGGGTATGTAGGATACTCCACAGTGATTCTATGTCTTTGAAGGATATTAGTTATATATTTGACTATGGGAATATTTTCTGTAAATGTTATTCAGGTCTCTGTCTGACAACACACTGAACTACTGCAGTACAACGCATCCCAGTTAAGGGAAGAACTACTTCATCAATGTAATTTTTAATAAACTTTCTTCCATTTTGGACATTCTGTCATGCACTGCATGACACTGAGGATGGCTAACTAAACCAAAACACAACACTCTTAACATTGATTTCCATAATCTTATTTTCACATGTTTCTCCACCACTGTAGTTGATGTCTTTTCAAGAATTGTTCAGGGAATGGCAATATTTTCCTAACTTTGATTATGTAGGTGATAATTTACACCAATTAGTGTTAGGAAATAAAAGGTTTTTTTTTAAAATAACCTTTTACATCATTGGGGCCAAGGGGCAGTATCAAGTATGTTGAAGGTTAAAAAAAATCTTGCATCACAATTACCTAATGTTAATTATGATTTTCCTAGTTGGCTATGGCTCAATTTACACTCGGCATACACGATCTATATTATAAGTAACTCCAATTGTTCGTAAATCAGTCAGAAAGATCACTCAAAAACTGCAACTACAACAAGCTGTAAACATTCATGTTTACCAAGTGTTCTCATCATTAAGATAAAATGAAAACATTTCCGTCTTCCTTGCCATAAAACAGCTCCACAGCCCGCTGAACATTCAAACATATCTTTGTTTGTCTCCTACCACTTTGTTTCCTTCTAATTTCTTTTTTCGATCTGTTAGCAGCTGACCGCTAGTCACAAAAGTAGTTTTGACCCCAAAAATGATGATGGTGGCGTTCATACAGTACGTGCAACGACTCACGGCTCTTCCTTCCAGTGCTTCTTTTTGCTCTTAGTGTATATTTTTTCTCGTTTTTTATGCACCATGGGTTTTGCGAACATCAACTACACCCACAAGAACCTTTTGGAAAATCAGGAACCAGCACCAAACACCCATTAGGAGTGACTATCATCATACGCACAACATCCCAGACAGGATAGCAAGGAGACAAGGCTCTCCGTGGATTGTTATTGGGTCTCGGAGGTAGCGCAGGTAGGGGAGGGAGAGAAAGCAGAAGCGAGGCTGTAGGTCCGGCGTTATGCTAAGGCTAATAAAATGCCCACACGAGCTACCACTACAGAGCCTGTAACTCTCCAACGCGAGATCACTGGTGCATAAAACGGACGACCTGGAACTACTACTCATTGGAAATCGCTATGCTCAAGACTGCTGGGTCATGATTATCATCGAAACTCAGCTCCACTCAGACATATCCAAGGCTAGCAGGCAGCTGGCAGGCTGCACCTTGCTACGCGGGGGTAGAACAAAGGACTCCGGTTAGAGCAGAGGAGGGGGGCTCTGTATCTACAGTACAGACCAAAAGTTTGGACATACCTTCTCATTCAAAGAGTTTTCTTTATTTTCATGACTATGAAAATTGTAGATTCACACTGAAGGCATCAAAACTATGAATTAACACATGTGAAATGATATACTTAACAAAAAAGTGTGAAACAACTGAAAATATGTCTTATATTCTAGGTTCTTCAAAGTAGCCACGTTTTGCTCTGATTACTGATTCGCACACTCTTGGCATTCTCTTGATGAGCTTCAAGAGGTTGTCACCAGAAATGATCCTCCAACAGTCCTGAAGGAGTTCCCAGAGATGCTTAGCACTTGTTGGCCCTTTTGCCTTCACTCTGCGGTCCAGCTCACCCCAAACCATCTCGATTGGGTTCAGGTCCAGTGACTGTGGAGGCCAGGTCATCTGGCGCAGCACCACATCACTCTCCTTCTTGGTCAAATAGCCCTTACACAACCTGGAGGTGTGTTTGGGGTCATTGTCCTGTTGAAAAATGAATGATGGTCCAACTAAACGCAAACCAGATGGAATAGCATGCCGCTGTAAGATGCTGTGGTAGCCATGCTGGTTCAGTATGCCCTCAATTTTGAACAAATGTCACCAGCAAAGCACCCCCACACCATCACACCTCCTCCTCCATGATTCACGGTGGGAACCAGGGATATCCGTTCATCCGTTCACCTTTTCTGCGATGCACAAAGACACGGTGGTTGGACCCAAAGATCTCAGATTTGGACTCATCAGACCAAACCAGATTTCCACCGGTCTAAGGTCCATTCCTTGTGTTCTTTAGCCCAAACAAGTCTCTTCTGCTTGTTGCCTGTCCTTACCAGTGGTTTCCTAGCAGCTATTCTACCATGAAGGCCTGATTCACACAGTCTCCTCTTAACAGTTGTTCTAGAGATGTGTCTGCTGCTAGAACTCTGTGTGGCATTGACCTGGTCTCTAATCTGAGCTGCTATTAACCTGTGATTTCTGAGGCTGGTGACTCGGATGAACATATCCTCCGCAGCAGAGGTGACTCTTGGTCTTCCTTTCCTGGGGCGGTCCTCATGTGAGCCACTTTCTTTGTAGCGCTTGATGGTTTTTGCGACTGCACTTGGGGACACTTTCAAAGTTTCCCAATTTTTTGGACTGACTGACCTACATTTTTTAAAGTAATGATGGCCACTCGTTTTTCGTTACTTAGAATTTGTATTATGGCAAGAAAAAAAACAGCTAACAGTCTATTCAGTAGGACTATCAGCTGTGTATCCACCTGACTTCTGCACAACAAAACTGATGGTCCCAACCCCATTTATAAGGCAAGGAATCCCATTTATTAAACCTGACAGGGCACACCTGTGAAGTGGAAACAATTTCAGCTGACTACCTCTTGAAGCTCATCAAGAGAATGCAGAATGTGTGCAAAGCAGTAATCAGAGCAAAAGGTGGCTACTTAGAAGAAACTACAATATAAGGCGTATTTTCAGTTGTTTTACACCTTTTTGTTAAGTACATATTTCCACATGTGTTAATTCATACTTTTGATGCCTTCAATGTGAATCAACAATTTCAACAGTCATGAAAAGAAAGGAAACTCATCGAATGGGAAGGTGTGTCAAAACTTTTGGTCTGTACTGTATGTGTATAACAACTGGTGCAACAACGGGAGAGTGATAGACAAGCACTGTTCCCCTGACTTGGAGTACATGTCTGTTAGATGCTGACCTTTTTTCTTCCCAGAAAGCTAACTTACCGTTGTTATCATCACGGCAGTGTACATCCCACCTCATGCCAATGTAAATACGGCACTCTCCTGTTAAACACCATCAATGCACACCAGCGGGCTCACCCGGATGGTGTCCACATTATTGCAGGAGACTTTAATAAGGCCAACTTCAAGACTGTACTCCCGAAATTTTGCCAGCATGTCAAGTGTGCCACCAGAGGGGACAACACCCTGGATGATGTCTACTCAAACATAAAGCACGCATACAGAGCCATACCCCTCCCCTACCTTGGGCTATCCGACCATCTCTCCCTCCTGCTCTCCCCAGCTTACACCCCCCTTTGCCACAGCACCAGGCCCACCACAAAGACCATTACAACCTGGCCTGACAATGCACTATCCAGGTTGTAGGTCTGCTTCTCAGAGACTGACTGGGACCTATTTGAACACCAGGAGCTGGAGACATTCACAGGTACAGTACTGGGCTACATCAAGTTCTGCATCGGGAACATGACTGAGGACAAAAATATTTGCGTTTTTTCTAACCAGAAACCCTGGATGACCGGCCAGGTTTGCGCACTCCTCAAGGCATGCGATACTGCTTTCAGATCCGGCGACAAAGATCTTTACAGGATTGCTCGAGCAGAACTAAAGAAAGGCATTAAAAAAGCCAAAGCAGTCCGCAAATGAAGAATAGAGTGACACCTGTCCAGCAACAATATACAGGAGGTGTGGAAGGGCATTCAAGACATCAACAACTTCAGGGGTTGTTCTTCTACAACAGGAGACCTGAGTGCGTTGCTGGCAGAGGAGCTAAACCGCTTTTTTGCCCGCTTTGAAGGACCACAATAACACTCCTCAGCCCCTGCCCCACCCTCCCGCTCACCCAATCCCCACACCTTCACGCTCACTGTCAGCGGGCATGAGGTCAGACGGGTGCTCTTGGCAGTGAAACCCAAGAAGACTGCTGGCCCAGATCAAGTTCCAGGTAGGGTGCTAAGAGCGTGTGCCTCCCAAGATCACCCCCATCTTCACTAGGATCTTCAACGTCTACCTGGCCCAAGCTGTCATCCCGCCCTGTCTGAAATCTGTTACAATCATCCAAGTACCAAAGAAGATCCCAACCACTAGCCTGAATGACTATCGACCTGTAGCCCTCACCCCAGTAATCACTAAGTGCTTTGAGAGATTCGTCCTCCAGCACATCAATGATTTTACCAGTTTGCATATCGAGCAAACAGATTCACCGTAGCCATAGCCCTGCACCTGGAGCAGTAGCAGAGCTATGTCCGTCTGCTCTTCGTGGATTACAGTTCTGCCTTTAACACAATAATCCCAGACATTCTCATCTTTATTTTACTCTTTTGTAATTATTTACTGTAAGGAGTTTCCCCAAATTTCATTATATAATGTATAATGGCTTTCTATTCTATTCTATCCTACTTTAAAATGTCAACTACATGGACAGAAATACAGTGTCTGCTGTTCGATCACACAAGTAGAAGTGGGCATTTAAACATATTTTCTATGATCAAATGTGAACAATCATATCTCAGGTTTCCATGGTCGTTTGGCTCCAAATAAAAATGGAGATAATTTCACACCTGCATTTTCACGTAAAGGTGACACAAGCGATCCACGTGACACACTTTCTTTGTTGTAGTGCTTTAAAGACACCACGTGAATCAGAGTTGAAATGAATGTTGCAAAATACCCACACAGTCCATATAATTATTTCTTTAGGAGGAAGTTATGTTTTCCTCATTTTATGTGTTACCTTCGAGCTGGGTGGTGGGTCCATGAATATCCATGGGTACCTCGCTGTCTTATCTTTTTGGACAATCCCTCAAAATGTTCTCAACAGATGTGGATTTAATGAAAAATAACAATAGGAAAAAACAGGTGTTAAAGAGGATTTTGAGTAGATTCTGAGCATAGAGCAATGATTATGACATAGGTATATAATTAATTTTTTTTGCATCTACATTAATCAATAGGCCATAGATATCAATAAAAAGTCAATTGCATTAAATACTTGTCTCCTTTGTTTAATTATAACTGCTGGTATAATCTTAGAGATTTGTTAGTTTTCTGTAACATCTACAGTGCTACATAAATTATGGATGATAAAATGAGTCATGTTTCATACCAGAACACAACTCTCCATATTTTGTGTTTGTAGTCCATCACCTGCAATATTCTGGAAGAATAAACATCTGTTCTACCTGTGGCTGCCGAGCCACCAAAATGGCGGGCCCTAAAACTGCCCCTGATGTCTATCTTTGTTGCTGTTCTCGGCACTTACGTTGCCAGAAAACAGATGCATTCATTTGCAACAAATTAACAATGTGGTCCTGTGACAGGTGTGAAACCTAATTTGTCATGAAGTTGACAACTAACTAACTTGTCTGTTAAGTATTTTATTTATTTGTAGATGTTTCATGTCTTATCTACCTGTTTTATTTTGTGATCACTTACCCCTGTCTCTGTTCCAGGTTCCTGTCTGCCCTGTCCCCTCCCCATCTGTGTGCACCTGATCCCTGATTGTGTCTCTATCGCACCTGTGTCTAATCACTCCATCAGTCCTTCATATATTTCCCCTTTGTGTCTTGTCTCGTCGCCAGTTCGTTGATGTTCCTAGCTCACATTCCAGTCTTTTTCCACAGCTCTTGTCATAGTTTATTGTGTTTGAACTTTGCTCATTTTTTGACCTGGTCTCTTTGCCTCCCGCCTTGGATACCTCTGCCTGGTTTGACTGCCTTTCCTGTGTACCAACCCTCGCTTTGAATAAACCTCGTTTTTCTGATCTACCGGTCCTTGTCGTGCACTTGGGTCCTGCCTTCCTGTGCTATGTTCATGACAGAACGAACTGGCCAGAATGGACTCAGCCGACTCTGATCCGGTTTGCAAAGCCCTTCGACGACAGGGAGACAATGTGGCTCAACAGCAAAAGCAGCTTACGTCCCTGTGCGCTGCTCGAAGAGAACTGGCGGCTCACCAGGACTTGATGATAACATCGTTGTGCTCACAGATCAGTGAATTGTTCGTTCACCTGCCTCGAGAGGCGCCTGCTGCGGCGGTGTCTAACCCGGCCACTCTTCCAGGGCTACCCTCTGACTCACAGTCACCGACCAGTGCCGCTTTTTCCTACCTCCAGCTCTCCCATACGGAGCAATTCTCCAGGGAATCAGGTGACGTGAGACCCTTTTTGACTCAATGTGAACTGCATTTTGAACTGCAAGCATCAGCCTTCCCCACAGACCGAGCCAAGGTTGTGTTTATCTCCCATCTCACTGGGTGGGCAGAGACGTGGGCCACTGCTGAGTGGAACCACAGGTTGACAACTTGCTCTACCCTCGCCAGATTCACTACGGCCCTCGAACAGGTGTGCCAACACACCTCACCGGGCAGGGAAGCCGCCAGGTCACTGCTTAAGCTGAGGCAAGGTCAACGCAAGGTTTCGGACTATGCTATTGACTTCCGGACCCTTGCCTCAGAGAGCGAGTGGAACACTGAGGTTTGAAATTGTTTCAGACTCTAATTCACTTCTGATCTCTGTGTTCATTGACTCTGGTGCCGACGCTAATTTTATGAACTCTTCCCTCGCTAGGAGACTGGGGCTGAGAAAGTTCGCTCTCCAACGCCCCCTTGAGATTAAGGCAGTAGATGGCACACCCCTGGGCAGGATAACTCATTGTGCTTAGTCCGTTAAGCTTATTTTCCCTGACTCTCACGTGGAGACATTAAGTTTCCACATTTTAAACTCAATGGGACATCAAGTAATTTTAGGACACCCATGGCTTAAGCCTCACAATCCGAATTTTGATTGGGGTAATGGGAGGATTGCCTCCTGGGGACCAAAGTGTGTGGATTGCTGTCTCCCCAAATCCAACAATTCCACTGCTATCACTGACCTCTTGAACCCTGACCTAGTTAATGTGCCACCATGTTACCACGACTTAGCAGAAGTTTTTAGTAAGGCTAAGGCCACGTCCCTGCCACCGCACAGTCCTTATGATTGTGCTATTGACTTGTTGCCAGGTAGCACCCCACCAAGGGGTAGGTTGTATTATCTCTCTGCTCCAGAACGCAGAACACATCAGCACTACTTAGGGTGAGGAAAACCATGTTCCGGGTTAAAGTAAACTGCTCAGAAGAATACAGGAAACACTGTATAATCATCCATCCATCTTCAAGTCAATCAAACTCCTGTGATATCAAGTTGTCTAGTTAGAAAACATTACTGATTACTGAATCAAGTTCAGTTCAATTCAAAACACTTTATTTGTCCCCAAGGGACAATTGACAGTACATAAGGCAAGATTTGTGCACAAAAAGAAATAGATTGCAATGCGCAAAAACCAGACGTAATACACAGAAAGCTAACAGTAACACATTACACTAACACTAACACTAACATTGTTGCAAGTGGAAAGACAACAGGTCAAAAGGATAGGTAATTAGCAAGAAAAAACCTATAAAGAAATGTCTTTGTAGGGTAAGGTCACAAACCATTCCCTTCTCTGCATCCTTGATGTATCATTGAACCTCAGCTAATTTTGCATTTTTCCAGTGTCCTTACCACAAATGGCATCACGTGGTGATATCTGCACCCCACAGAAGTTGCTTAGGTAATGCAGCTACCCTAGGATGATACATTCATATTCACAGTGGCCAGAAAGTTTGTGCCATGTTACAAGCATAGAGGAAATACCAGGAGACAGGCCAGTAGACCAGGATTGGTGTAGGGGCTGTTGGAGGGCAACAACCAAGCAGCAGCAGGACTGTTATCTGCTTCTTTGTGCAAGGAGGAACAGGAGAAGCACGAACAGATGCCTTTAAAATTACCTCTGGCAGGCTGCTGATGTGCTTGTTTCACACTGCTCTTGATACATGTGAAGCCTGATCTCTTCTGAAGCCTGGTTAGCATTTTCCAGAACAACCCATAACTGGCTCAGTTGCCACTGCACACTGCTCTCTTGATAGATGAGAGCATGTTCTCCCTAAGCACAGGTGACGGATGTAATAAAGTCTGGAGACAACATGGAGAATATTGCGCTTCCTGCAACATCCCCCAGTATGTTTTTAGGTACTGGGATGAGATTCTCAGACCAACTGACCCAAATGTGCTGATGCAGTGGGCTCTGGGAGTGCATACTAGAGTTCTTTTTGGTTTCTCTGTCTGTAAAAGCGCTTTGAGTCCTCTATTTAAAAAAAAAAAAAAATGTTGGTTAAACTTAATTGATGTGGCTGGAGCATGTCACCAGTTCCAGAATGATTAAGGAATTATGTTTCATAGCATACACTGCCACCACAATGCACCCCAGACGATCCAGGAGCTGACTGATGGCCTGTTCCAGATCAGTGAAGAGATCCCCCTGTACAATATCTATCATTGCATCAAAAACATGTGCATGAGTTACAGGGATACACAGTATTAAATGTTTTCAACTGAAATATATCGTGTACATAGAAATTTGGGATGAGTGACTTAGGAGTTCCCTTTATTTTTTTTGGGATGTGTACTTAAGCCCCTTGTCACATATTTAATGTACTTGTTATATATAAAATGATGAAAAAATAACAGAAGAATCAAAAAGAATCATGACATACTGACTTTCAGATGTATTGTTGTGACTATCCCCACCTATATATTTGAATAAGCTAACTTGAAAACTTGATTCTGTCACGCTTCCGGCATCTACCTGCAAGTATGGGCCGCTAGCCGAGTTCCAGTCTTCACATTTGTTGATGTCCCTCACTTACGGAGCCGTTTTGGCTTTGTCAAACATAGCGGTTTATATTCTTTGATTGTGACGGATCTTCAAGTTGCTTAATTCACCTGGACCAAACTCATGAAGCCGGCGTCTACGCAGATGGCCGGACCGTAACGCCGAAGCGGCCTTCGTCTTTGCTTTTGTCCGTCCCGCACACACAGTCATTACGGTTCCGTTGGACACAGCAGTTTGTTTACTTGTGACAGCGAAGAAAAAAAAGAAAACAAACCAAGCCTGATATTACTGCTTTATCGTGGAATTTCCGCGGGTTCCCGCTAGTGATTGTATAATTTAACATGTCTGACTTGAGCATCTTTGTGACAAAGAGACTTTTTTTAAATCTTTTTTTTTTTTTTACTGCAGCAAGGGAATCAATTTGTAAGGGGCATTTATACGTGTCTCAATCTCAGTTCAGTTTTCCAGACTTAATGCACACACATTTAAACTGTGTATGTGCCATAAACTGTGAGTATGGTAGAAGTGAGGGGGCAATCAACTAAGCACAATCAGCCAACAGATGTGCTTCTCTCACTCCAGTCCTGTTATTTTCTTCGGCATTGTAGGTGGAGCTCCATAACAGAGGCAGAATAAATCAAAACACAGAGTATTGTGGCTAAACTATTTTGCTGTCATAATGACTTACTTTTCTTCCCAAGACCAAGAAAATGTTTGTTTTGCGGCTCTTTTTCAAGACCCAATAGCAACTGGGTCTTGTAAAATCCAAAAGACTTTCTTAACGTCCAGTGGATTGACTTAAACAGCTTTGGATAACCATGACCTGGATAACCGAGAACCTAGACAGGCCCCTCTTCATCCTCCCTCGTGATGTCCTTTTAAAGATTTAGGTCTGCATGAGCTGCGGTGCTTCTGCTTCAGATATTTTGACATTCTAAAGTAGCCCAATCTAACGTCATCCATTTGTTTTGAACATAGCCCTGAGAAAAGAAGTTGTAAGGAAATCGTTGTTGCTTTGTTTCACACTGTCATTTCTATAATAATTCCACATATGTTACACTGAACAGCAAAGATATATTTTTCATCTAAAGAGGTATAATTTTTTTATTGGTTACGTGCATTAGTTACATGTGTACCATTTTGGTTAATTGAATGACACACAGATACATGTAACAACGAGATGTTGGTCCATGTTAGTGGGACCCATATTACGCAATAGAACCCAAATGGTAAAGCAAGAAAGTGGTCTTTCACTGTATTTTCAAAACTTTTTAGTCTCATTAGCGCCACCAAATAAAGTTTTTTTTTTATTCTCTAAAGATATTTATGATACATTTTATAAGTGTGTAAAGTAATGTTCATCACCAGGACTGGTCTTCACTGGATGTAGCTCCATGCACTACACCCGGGTTCGGCAACTCGTGGCTCCTGAGCTACATGTGGGTTTTTTTGGCACCACCCTGCTGGCTCCCCGGAGATAAATCACAAAATAGAATACCAAAAATAGTCAATTATTTTTTAGCTATGAGTAGAATATCTAACGGAATCACTTGCTTTTGTTGCCAATGCGGAAGGATGAGCCTGCATGTTTGTGCAATTGCAGCACTACAGGACAAATTAGAGGTTATTACATCTTCAAACTCTAGTACAACTGCTAGCTTTGTTAGAAGCTGAGAGATAATAAAGCCTGTAAAACCACTCATGGAAATGATTACATGAAGGATTCATTCATTAAAATATAAGAGCACCTATTATCAGACCCTCTCCACAAAGATAGCAAAGAAAAGGACACGCAACATCACCAATCAGCAAATCCAGGACACTAATTCAACTCAATTAAACTTTCACGGAGGTCAGGGTATGGACCCAAATGCAGGACACCGTAGGCAGAACTTCTGTCCATGGTTTTAATCACAACTGAAAACTTAACTACAGACATGGGCAGGAAGGCAAACAGAATTCAGGCAGAACGGGTAGTGTATTTTCTTTCTTTCTTGGTATACATTTAAATATGGAAACATTTGAGAATATGTGGCATTAAAATCAATATTTCAGTCTTGATTCAGGATGCAATGACGAAGTTGTCAATTTTTTGAAGCAGTGCTGTTCAATTTCTGAAGCAGAATTTATAGATGAGCCTGAGTCCATTTTCTATCATTACATCGTAGTCGAGTACAGTTCAGATGCACCTTTAGTTACACTGTACAAGCTTTTACCTTATACTTACTTTTGCAAAAGCGATAAGGTTGTCTACGAGATTTTGGACTTATCTGCTGTTTCTGCCAACGAGGTAGGTAAATTGCAGACACAGACACCTTCTTGAACTCCAAAAAGTTGCCAAATTCATGGGGCAAGTTTTCGCTGTTGTATTAAATCGGGTGATGTTTCTGCTTAGCCAGACCGTCACTGAGCTCCACCCCACTGCTGGAGATGTCAAAGTTCCCATTGAGGACAGGCATAAATAGCTGCCAAGTACTCCCCTTAGCACTGAGTTGCCTCTGCACTACTCTCTGCTGTTAACGTGGGTCATCCAGCTTTGCAGCCTTGAGCCCAAGTGGAACCCAGCTAAAGGAAGAACCAGATCCCACTGATCAGAATGCACCAAGACTGCCCGCTATGGCACATCATGATTAAAACTCACCTGAGGTACAACGTTATGTGGTTGAGCACATAGTGAAGAATAAAGACAGCACAGGTCACTATTCAGCTTACTAAATTGGAGCCTTTTTTGGTAGGTCCCTGCAACCTCCAAATGAATCAGACTATGACACATGGTGTTCCATCATAGAACTGTTACTAAAAGATCCTGCACTGTCTGGCCTTCAGTACTCCCGCAAAATCTTTAAGAGCTTGCTGTCTCCTGCTGCTGACATGGTTAAGCACTTGCAACCAGATACTTCACCCATCATCTATTTGCAGTCCCTCAATTCAGCTTATGGCACTGTTCAGGATGGGGTGGAGCTTTACGCCAAATTCTTAGACACTTTTCAAGACCCCCTGGGAGAAGCCCTCCACCTAGCTTCAACGTCTGCAGGTTCTTTTGAACTCAGTGGTTAAGTGTGGGGGAGTGATAAACAAAGACATTGAACGACACCTGTTGACCTAATACTGTCGAGGTTGTTGGGATAACCCCCTGATGAGGACAATAAAAACAATCACAGATTCTTGCTCAGTACTGTATCTTTTTCAGTACTGGCAAAGAACCACAGTGTATATGAGCCTACTATTCCATATATAATAAGATCCTACTCATCAGAGACAAAATTAATGCGTCCTGTCCTCCACCAACTCTAGTCCAATATTAGATCCCTTAGATCCGGAAAACACACATCTGACTCCTGAACCTTGGTTCTATGGATGTCTTTTCTCCAATACGGATCAGTCAACTGATTAAAATAGGCTCCTCAGCTAAACCATCCTCCTGTCTGTTAAATCCAATTCCAACAAAACTCATCAAGAAGCCTTACCATTACTTAGCAACCACTTCCATAATAAAATTAACCAGTTGATAATTAATATCATTGTCAACTGGATAAGTACCACGGTCCTTTAAAGTAGCTGTAATCATGCTACTTCTCAAAAAACCTAACATGGACCCTGCTGCTCTAAATAATCATCGACCCATATCAAATCTCCCATTTTTTATCTAAGACCTTGGAGAAAACAGTCGCTAATCAGTTATGTGATTTCCTTAAATCCAACAGTTTATTTGAGAATTTCCAGTCAGGTTTTAGGGAAAACCAGAGTACGGAAACGGCACTTGTCAAGGTTAGCAACTACCTTCTAATCGCTTCAGACAGAGGACTTGTTTCTATACTGGTTCTTTTGGACCTTAGTGCGGCTTTTGACACAACTGACCACAATATGTTTTTGGCACGACTGGACATAACAATTGGTATTAAGGGATTAGCATTGATGTGGTTTAAGTGCTATTTAACTGACCGTTCCGAATTCGTTAACATTAATAACAACTCCTCCCAGTCCACTACAGTTAGCTATGGAGTTCCTCAAGGCTCAGTTCTTCATCCAATACTGTTTATCTTATACATGCTTCCTCTAGGTAATTTTATAAGGAAACACTCAATCAATGTCCATTGTTATGCCGATGATACGCAATTGTATTTCTCGATTAAACCTGATGAAGTCAATCAGTTGGGCAAATAACATGTGTGTATCAAAGAGATTAAAGATTGGATAACCAATTACTTTTTGCATCTAAATTCTGGTAAAACAGGTCACTGTGATTGGACCGAAGAATGTTAGGGATATAGTGCCCAGTGACGTAACAGCCTTGGATGGCATCACTTTGAGGCCAAAACCACTGCGAGGAACTAAGGTGTCATTTTTGATCAGGATCTCTCGTTTAATAGACATAAAACAGGTTTCTACAACGGCTTTATTCTATCTTCGAAACATTGCTAAAATCAGGCATATTTTAAAACAG